>NC_041380.1:382054307-382054620 GCF_002162155.2 Triticum dicoccoides
TGTAGGGGCAAGTCCGGGCGCGGGCCGGAACGGGACAGAGGAAGGAGAGGAGGGGCGCGGCTCACAGGGGAGGAAGTAGGGTCAGGGCAGCGGGGCTCGGGGTGGATGCCGGGGACGACGTGCGGCGGGGAAGCAGGCCGGTGGGGGAGGGGCTCCGGTGAGGCGGCGTTCTCCGGGCGCGGGGCGGCGAGGTCATCGCGGCGACGGGCGACGGGATCGGGGGGTTTTCCCCGATCCAGATCCAGCCGAGGGAGGGGGAGGAGGCCGGGAGGTGCTGCGCCGGCGAGGTGGCGGTCCGGTGAGGGCGTCGAGC
>NC_041380.1:382055387-382061460 GCF_002162155.2 Triticum dicoccoides
TCTTCTATTTGTTTTTTTTTGTTTAACTGTTTATAACATTTTTCTTTTACGGTTTTAATTCACACTATTTTTGTTTTATGAAATATAATTCTAGCACCTAAATTAGTGGTAGTAATTATATTACTGCCACAATTATCCTTTTATTTATTAAAAGTAGTTTTCAATAATTTAATCATTTAAGTGATGAGTAAATAAATAATTTAGCTATTGTTTCTATCATTTAGTGCATCTAAGCATTTTATAAAATTTTGGGTTCACCACCCTGATCATATATGATTTATTTGCTACACTTTGAACATTTTAGATTTGACTTTAGAAAACTTTTATCGTTTAACTTTATTTTAAGTTAGAATTCGAAAGGGACGTGATACACCGCAAGATTAAAAATAGTAACCATGATGACGTGGCATCATTATCGTGAGATTACTGTAGCATAAGTATCCGGACGTCACAATTCTCCTCCACTACAAGAAATCTCGTCCTGAGATTTAAGAGGGGAAGTGCGGGGAAGGGATTAGGTTGCGAAATTCTAACGGGTCTTGTTGGTCTTGGCTACTCTTCTCGAGGAGGTCGATCCATTACATTGTTGTCTTCACTTCTCTGCTTCAGGTCATCATGGTGATGTCGTTCTTTTCTCGGGAACTCCAACGTACTTACGAATAGGTAAGGGGCAGCTCGGCTACGACAGAATGCTTATGAGGGAAACAATCTGGGGGTTAACCCATGAATGAGCATAAGATTATCTCTCGAGTTGAACATATCGAATACATCAAGAGTAAGGTACGAAGGTACAATAAGAGGTTCCAAGTGGATAGATAGTTGCTCAAAGTCTGAACCAGAGTGAGAAAGGGTTTCAGAGCAGCGAGAGTAAGTATTGCGTCTGATACCAGAATAGAGCATTAGGAAGGTGGCCCGTGAATTAAATACGAAGCCAAGCGCGAGGAATAACTTCGACAACAGGGTGTATAGGAGAGTCAGGTTTCGATCCTGTGGAACTGTGGGTTATGGGCCCACCATGTGGGTTAAAAGTTGGAAGGGTGGAGACGTCTTGCATGATCATGCAAGCAAGGCAAGTCAGAGGCTAGCCTGTCGATTATGTCGGCAACAACGACGGTACCAAGGGCGAGGGACGAAGAGAACCATTTTCCTGCTCGTCGAACGAGGCGGACCAATAGGCAAGGTTCTCGTCCATCGGTGGCTACCAGAATGTCATCAACAATAGTAACAGGGTCTTATTGACAGAGTCGTACAACCGAGATGTTTATATAAGCAGCGAATCTTTACTTCTTAGATCATATAAATCACAAGAAAGGTTAAACAAAACAATGGAAAGGAAAAGGTGATCATCAGATCAAATAGAACAATGGAATGGAAAATATGTTTATACACCTATTTCAGGGGTATATCCTTCCCAAGGACAAGCAGAACATGATAACCATGACATGATATTAAGTAGAAAAGCCTCTAGGTGAGGGGAGAGAAATTTTCATGACATTATCCATACAGCGGTGTTTGGATAATTGAGCAAGAAACGTTTAGCATTGGGCTTCAAATGTTCTTGTTGAAACATCGGAGTACCATAGACATGCTTCGAGATAGAATTGACATGGTCTTCAGGTGAAGATCAAACTTTGGAAACACGAAGGATCCATCAGGAATAACTTGTAGAATAAGTCTTACAATTTCCCCATGGATGAACGGATAACCTTGCTGAAAAGGAATCTATAGTGATAGGTCCTCCAGCCGAGGGGGGGGGTGCTAGGCATGACATCATGTTACCGGGTCATCAAAGGATCAACATCATAACTCTTGGAAAATGTCCCAACCATCATATCTGACCGAGATTCAGATCCGATTGGTGTCATGATACCTCAACTCAGGGGGTCCAAGAGGAAAAGGTGCAACACAAACTGACAAAATGACATTGCAAGATTTTCGAGAAATGAACTATGGGAGCGGGTTTCTGAAGCAATAGTTCATCATTAAACCAAGGAGGGGATGAGAAGGTGGCTGATGGGCTCAGCGACAATTCATCGAGAATTCCAAATGGATGGATTTCCACGATAATGTGCACAAGAAGATGACATTTGTCAGATCAAATGATATAAGGAAGTATGCTCGAGGAAAACATACACAATTAAACATTGGTTGAAAGGTGCGCCCGAAATGTGGATTGGGTTGCACGACCAATGTCAGAATGGTGATTCAATTAGCGAAGGACTTAGAATGAACTATCGATCATTAACTTCAAAGCAATAGGGTTGCTAGAAGTGCATAATCCAAACAACACCGTTCACTTGTGGGTACCCCGGTTGGAATCAACACGAGGACCTAGAAAGAATGGTGATGGTGAGAAGTATCATTATAGCAAGAATTCTTAAGAGGTGGAGCAATCCTCACAACATTCTTAACATCAAAGATGGTAATACTCCGCGGTAGAATATAACATAAGTTGGATAGCAAGGAACTCAAGGTACAACACCATACAGGAACAAGTTTTGTGTTGGAGGGAAAGCAATAATGTTGTCGCTGATAACACCAATCATCAAGGGCAAGGATGGTATTTCTCATCATGATTTCAATAGATCTCTTGGAAGAGCTCAGAATGTTGATGATCACGACACCTTTGTCGCGAGAGTTCATGAAGATGAAATCGATCGGTAACGACATCAAGTCAAGTAATGATGAAGTGAAAGGTTATTGGAGCCAAGGGTACGACACAAACTCGAAACCAAGCTTATTGTTCAAGGCGAAATGATATGACGATGAGGATCGACGTAAGGTTAGTTCATCGTCGAAAATTGGTGCTCCGAGAATAAGGACCAGGTAGCACAGTTAGAATCGTCACGACAATGATATAGCCAAACAGGCTAGGAATGGCGTGATCGGGTACAAACTCGTACTTATAGAAGCTTACTGAAGAGTTGTTGAACCGAAGAGCGGACTCGGTTCAGTTATCGGTGTCTTTGAGTGTTCAATAACTCAGAGCCCGCGAAAAATTGAAATCGGTGGGAAGGTAGCACTTGATGAAGAACTCATAAAAAGTTATGCAGTTCCATGATAATCTTGAGATACCAGGGGGGTAATACTTGACACAAGATCAAAGTAAAGGTTGGACTGGTGTATTGATCCATAGAAGACAATTGTTTTAACTTGTCCGAGAAATGATATCAAAGAAGAACAATCATGGTCGGAACCACGGTTGCAAGGGATCAATTCACAGATACCATAGGTTAGTTATCAAGGAAATAGTTATTGTTACAAGAAGCTTTCATGATAGGATATATATCGCGTCCATGGGCATGAACACAAGTTCAAGGCCGACTCCCACTTCTCCAATGCATAACCTTTCATTCACTTCTCACGTTCGATGAAGTTGTAGTGTTGAAATTTTGTCTGGTGAAGCACCAGAAGGGTATGACTCGTGAAAACTTTCGGGTTCACACGGTTTAGAGAAGGCATATGTTCAACCCATAGGGGCTTCTTAGAAACATATACAACAAGTTTCAAGAGTAAATAACACAAACTCGATGGCAGAGCATGGTTGAGAAAAGCAGAGGATACAATTTACCAAAGGCATTATGTATCCGAGGAAAGGCTCACAAGGATATTGAATATGAAGGGCGTTGTCAGATAAATCCAACAAAGGACTTGATGGTCCACAAGGGATCTGATACGAGTATCGGTACTCAACTAGAGGAAGAAGAATGCAAGGAGATCAGATTATAGAAACAACTGACTAACTCAATTGTCAAATGCAAAGGAATTATGATTTCCAAATCAAGGGATCAAAAGCAATGCTCTGATTAGGGATGGATAAGTTGAATAGCCTTAGGGTACAACCAACGACAATTGGATTGGTCGAGAACCAACTCCAGTTAAAAGAATGGAAGCTCAGCCGGAAAGGTAATTTATAAGGATCAATGATGATTGCGTGTATTCGCAAACATATTGAGTCAACAGACTCAAAATGATAATGACAATGAATGTCATTAAGACTACGAGACTTATGGGATTAACCATAATGCAAGCAAGCAAGAATTTCAAGAGCCAAAGGCTCCAGAGGGTTTTCGGAAGATCGGATATTATTTTGAAGACTTTTGTGAAACACAAGAACAACTGGGGATGAGCGGACACTCGATAAGTGCGAGAATTAACCGTAGGGGTATTCAAGTGACAAAGAACAGCAAGGCAGTAAGCTCAAGGGATTATTGAAACAACGACGAGTTTTTCAGGGTATCTTGTAATAACAAGACCACTGGGGATGAATGTAAGAATAACAAATGCAAGTAGTTATCCATAAGGGTTTGTGGTGGAAGGTGAATTGCAAACGCGATGAACACAAGTTCTCGGGTTAACAGTGGAGAGTATCTTCAGGGTCTTCTAGTGCAGCAGACGATCATTAGTAATAAGGGGCTCTCCGGGTGAAAGTGATAACGAGATCCTAATGTTAGATTTAGTAAAATTCATTTAACCCGAATAGAAGAGAGATCAGAATCCCAGAGTATGGATAAGGAATAAAAGATCCTAATACCACCCAATGGCAACGTGTGCCCGTAAGACACACAGCCATGTTAGTAAAAGTTTCAAAATGTCTAGACTCGACTTCGGCCAAGGAGTTGGAAAGGGGGATTCCTACAGGCAGTCGGCTCTGATACCAACTTGTGACGCCCCCGATTCAATCGTACACTAATCATGCACGCAAATGTGTACGATCAAGATCAGGGACTCACGGGAAGATATCACAACACAACTCTACAAATAAAATAAGTCATACAAGCATCATAATACAAGCCAGGGGCCTCGAGGGCTCGAATACAAGTGCTCGATCATAGACGAGTCAGCGGAAGCAATAATATCTGAGTACAGACATAAGTTAAACAAGTTTGCCTTAAGAAGGCTAGCACAAACTGGGATACAGATCGAAAGAGGCGCAGGCCTCCTGCCTGGGATCCTCCTAAACTACTCCAGGTCGTCGTCAGCGGGCTACACGTAGTAGTAGGCACCTCCGGTGTAGTAGGGGTCGTCGTCGACGGTGGCGTCTCACTTCAGGGCTCCAGCATCTGGTTGCGACAACCAGAAAGAAAGGAAAGGGGGGAAAAGGGGGGAGAAAGCAACCGTGAGTACTCATCCAAGGTACTCGCAAGCAAGGAGCTACACTACATATGCATGGGTATATGTGTAAAGGGCCATATCAGTGGACTGAACTGCAGAATGCCAGAATAAGAGGGGGATAGCTAGTCTTAACGAAGACTACGCTTCTGGTCACCTGTCTTGCAACAGGTAGAAGAGGACGATCTGAAGTCCTCCAAGTAGCATCTCCAAGTAACATCTCCAAATAGCATCTCATAGCATAATCCTACCCGGCGATCCTCTCCTCGTCGCCCTGCGGAAAAGCGATCACCGGGTTGTCTGTGGAACTTGGAAGGGTGTGTTTTATTAAGTATCCGGTTCTAGTTGTCATAAGGTCAAGGTACAACTCCAAGTCGTCCTGTTACCGAAGATCACGGCTATTCGAATAGATTAACTTTCCTGCAGGGGTGCACCACATAACCCAACACGCTTGATCCCATTTGGCCGGACACACTTTCCTGGGTCATGCCCGGCCGCGGAAGATCAACACGTCGCAGCCCCACCTAGGCAAAACAGAGAGGCCAGCACGCCGGTCTAAACCTAAGTGCACAGGGGTCTGGGCCCATCGCCCATAGCACACCTGCACGTTGCGAGGGCGGCCGAAAGCAGACCTAGCCTAGTGGCGTTCCAGTCCAATTCGGCGCGCGCCGCTCCGTCGCTGACGTCTGAAGTGCTTCGGCTGATACCACGACGTCGGGATACCCATAACTACTCCCACGTAGATGGTTAGTGCGTATAGGCTCGTAGCCGACTCAGATCAAATACCAAGATCTCGTTAAGCATGTTAAGTATCCGCGAACGCCGAACAGGGCCAGGCCCACCTGTCTCCTAGGTGGTCTCAACCTGCCCTGTCGCTCCGCCACAAAGTAACAGTCGAGGGCCGTCGGGAACCCAGGCCCACCTCTACCGGGATGGAGCCACCTGTCCTTTCAGCCCCCTC
>NC_041380.1:382063327-382065576 GCF_002162155.2 Triticum dicoccoides
TTACGGTTTTAATTCACACTATTTTTGTTTTATGAAATATAATTCTAGCACCTAAATTAGTGGTAGTAATTATATTACTGCCACAATTATCCTTTTATTTATTAAAAGTAGTTTTCAATAATTTAATCATTTAAGTGACGATTAAATAAATAATTTAGCTATTGTTTCTATCATTTAGTGCATCTAAGCATTTTATAAAATTTTGGGTTCACCACCCTGATCATATATGATTTATTTGCTACACTTTGAACATTTTAGATTTGACTTTAGAAAACTTTTATCGTTTAACTTTATTTTAAGTTAGAATTCGAAAGGAACGTGATACACCGCAAGATTAAAAATAGTAACCATGATGACGTGGCATCATTATCGTGAGATTACTGTAGCCTAAGTATCCGGACGTCACACTCATATAATACTAAATCATCATCAAACGTTAAGTGTGTGGACCCTACAGGTTCGAGAACTATGTAGACATGACCGAGACACCTCTGTGGTCAATAACCAATAGCGGAACCTGGATGCTCATATTGGCTCCTACATATTCTACGAAGATCTTTATCGGTCGAACCGTTATGACAACATACGTTATTCCCTTTGTCATCGGTATATTACTTGCCCGAGATTTGATCGTCGGTATCTTGATACCTAGTTTAATCTCATTACCGGCAAGTCTCTTTACTCGTTCCATAATCCATCATCCCGTAACTAACTCATTAGTCACTTTGCTTGCAAGGTTTCTTATGATGTGTATTATCGAGAGGGCCCAGAGATACCTCTCCGGTACTCGGAGTGACAAATCCTAATCTCGATCTATGACAACCCAACAAACACCTTCGGAGATACCTGTAGAGCATCTTTATAATCACCTAGTTACGTTGTGACGTTTGATAGCTCACAAGTTATTCCTCCGGTATCCAGGAGTTGCATAATCTCATAGTCGAAGGAATATGTATTTGACATTAAGAAAGCAATAGCAATAAAATTTGAACGATCAATATGCTAAGCTAACGGATAAGTCTTGTCCATCACATCATTCTCCTAACGATGTGATCTCGTTCATCAAATGACGACACATGTCTATGATTAGGAAACTTAACCATCTTTGATTAACGAGATAGTGTAGTAGAGGCTTACTAGGGACACGGTGTTTTGTCTATATATCCACACATGTATCAAGTTTCCGGTTAATACAATTCTAGCATGAATAATAAACATTTATCATGATATAAGGAAATATAAAATAACAACTTTATTATTGCCTCTAGGGCATATTTCTTTCAGATGTGTGGGGCATGGATGCTTCACACTTAGAGGATATTTGCTTGGGCTTCCTGCCAGCTTTCCATTGGGGCCGGTGTGCTTAAGCAGCACGGTCCAAGTAATAGCTTATGCCCCCTTTGTGCTTTTCCGGAGACCAGGACACATATCTTGTTCTCATGCACGATTGTTCGAACCCTCTAGGGTTTCATACGCGCGGTACTGGGACCTGCCTGGAAGGCCCTAGAGTTTGCAGAGTTCCTTGAGACCAGAGCGAACCAGACCGGGCAAAATCGCCGCCTATTCTGGATAATTTTGTGGCGATGTCGTGGACGTTATGGTTCGCAATAAAATGGTGATTGAGTGGGTGTTCCCACGGCAAGCATCTTACTCCTTAAATTCCTTACTTTCTTGCAGCATTGGCACTCGCTTTCTAGGCAGTGTAACCGCGACCAGCTTGGGCTAATGCTGGATGCAATCTTGGCTACCGTGCGTCGCCTATCCTCTTTATAGGGCCGGTTTGGCTACTGCTACTTGGTGGCTTTTTTCTATTTCTTTTATGCTTTTTTAGATGTGATTGAGTTGATGCCCCAGCCGTCTTATTTGCTGTGACTGTGACACTTGGGATTTGATTGTATGGATGTTTGCTTTATTTATGAAACGGGAAACAAGCCTATTTCAATAGTTCCTCGTGGTAGAACCAACCCACTAGTGGTTCAAGTACTAGACCTCATACCTGTGATCGCATTTTCCTGGAATTACTTTAGGCCTTCCAACGATATACAAGATATTGTGCCGGCTCAGTATATCTGAGGTGCTCATGGATAGAGTGTGCATGCGTGTGTTTATAAGGTTGAGTGTATGTGCGTTTGTGGTTGTAATGTGTTAAAAAACTGATATTGCAATATTTAGACGAAATATGCTTAAGCTGGTTATTTAGTTGAATAGCTAGTCCCTAGTGAGCTACGTAGCGAGTAGTGAGTGTGCAA
>NC_041380.1:382065915-382069038 GCF_002162155.2 Triticum dicoccoides
TCATGCAAGCTCAGTACGGCTTAGCTTGGCTAAAAGGTTGTCGTGCAACTAGGTCGGACCAATGGCGTCATCAGCATTTTGTAGCGCAAAGCGTGCACCTCGCGAATACTTCAATTCCATGCAAAGACTATCAATTCCGTGTCTAGCAGTATTCTCCGGTAGAAATTACAGTCCATCATTTTTCATTTGCACATCACGCCCATCTAATTTGATTGTTGCCGTATGTACAAGTTGATTTTATTCTGCACTAGTCAGCCCGTATCACTGTTTGATTTTATTTCATGCAATTGGAAGGAATGTACACAGTAGTAGTTTCCTAGAAGTGTCATTGAGTGAAAGACTAGACTACTGCAAATGGCCAAGTCCGTAGCAGACTCGACTATTTTATATAAAATCGAAAAGAGTTCAATTAGTTCGTACAAAGGAGACCTTAACTTGTTAACAATATCGTAACCCCATTTTAGAGTTTGGCACTGCCCTGAGTGTACCTGAGTGTAAGAAAACGTACGTTGTGCTGCAACTAGGTCGGACCAATGGCGTCACCTGCAACTTGCGGCGAAAGTGTGCACCTCGCGAGTACTTAAGCCCCGGGGGGAGCCCCCTCGATTCCCACGGCACAAGCCACAACAGCTAGCAGCTGGGATCGATCCATCACCCAGTCGCATATACACGAGTGAACAGGTCAATCTAGCATGGCGCTGGCGTCTTTGTCCAAGGTGGTGCTGGGGTCGGCGGCGTTCGCGGTATTCTGGGTGCTGGCCGTGTTCCCGTCGGTCCCTTTCCTGCCGATCGGGCGCACGGCGGGTGCGCTGCTGGGGGCTGCTCTGATGGTCGTCTTCCACGTGATCAGCCCGGACGACGCCTACGCGTCCGTGGACCTCCCCATCCTGGGCCTCCTCTTTGCCACCATGGTCGTCGGCGGCTACCTCAAGAGCGCCGGCATGTTCGGGCACCTTGGCCGGCTGCTGGCGTGGCGGAGCCAGGGCGGGCGCGACCTGCTGTGCCGCATCTGCGTCGTCACGGCCCTCGCCAGCGCGCTCTTCACCAACGACACCTGCTGCGTCGTGCTCACGGAGTTCGTGCTCGAGCTCGCCGCCGAGCGCAACCTCCCTGCGAAGCCGTTCCTGCTGGCGCTGGCCACCAGCGCCAACATCGGGTCCAGCGCCACGCCCATCGGGAACCCGCAGAACCTGGTCATCGCCTTCAACAGTAAGATCTCATTCGTGGGCTTCCTCCTCGGCATCCTGCCGGCCATGCTCGTTGGTATGGCCGTCAACATGGTCATGCTGCTCTGCATGTACTGGAAGGACCTCGAGGGGAGCAGTCCCGACGCGGTGGCCGCCGAGAAGGAGATGGCGGCAGTCGAGGAGGGTCGCCGGCCGTCCCCGGCGACGTCGACGACGCTCAAGAGCCCCGGCCGGACGATGCTGGTCCAGTCCTCGTCGCTGGTCGCCGGCGCCGACCACGAGTCGGTGATGGTGGAGAGCATCTCGACCAAGCACCGGTGGTTCATACAGTGCTCGGCGCCGCAGCGGAGGATGTTCCTCAAGAGCTTCGCGTACGTCGTGACCGCCGGCATGCTGGTCGCCTACATGCTGGGGCTCAACATGTCGTGGACGGCCATCACCACCGCCGTCGCCCTCATCGTGGTGGACTTCCGCGACGCCGAGCTCTGCCTCGGCAAGGTGTCTTACTCGTTGCTGGTTTTCTTCACGGGAATGTTCGTGACCGTGAGCGGGTTCAACAAGACGGGGCTCCCCGGCGCCATCTGGAAAGTCATGGAGCCATACTCCAAGATCAACCACGTGAGGGGCATCACAGTGCTCTCCCTCATCGTCATCGTCCTCTCCAACCTTGCCTCCAACGTACCAACCGGTTAGTGAATTCTTACATCGTCAAGTGTACTTCTTTATACACTACACTGTACGTATCACACTATCACTTGTGCTAGCTGCTGTGCATGCACGTAAAAAGTTTGTATTTTGTGTAGATCTTTCTTGTTACGGCATGGTACCGGAACTATAGCTTAGTGGCTAGCTAAGGGGCATGGAAAGTACTGCCGGTTTCGTTCGTTTGTGCTGCTGACGCATTGAGCATTTTGTGCCCTACATATATGCCGTGCGTGCATGACAGTTGACAGGACGGCTTGGAAAAATTATGTGGCGATTAACTGACACGAGGATGCGTGTGGTTCATGCAGTGCTGCTGATGGGTGACGAGGTGGCGGCGTCGGCAGCGACGATCTCGACGGCGGCGGTGACGCGGTCGTGGCTGCTGCTGGCGTGGGTGAGCACGGTGGCGGGTAACCTGTCCCTGCTGGGGTCGGCGGCGAACCTCATCGTGTGCGAGCAGGCACGCCGGGCGCCGCGCAACGCGCACGACCTCACCTTCTGGAGCCACGTCGTCTTCGGCGCGCCGTCCACGCTCGTCGTCACCGCCGTCGGCATACCCCTCATTGGCATCATCAACGCTGCCTAGTTCGATCCACCAAAATTATTAGTACTACTACTACTAGCACATGCCGATCGAAAGTTAAAAGTTGACGAACCGCTGCATGCTCAATTATATGCATGCTCCATGCGCACGGTCGATCCATCGATCGAGTAGAAATATTTCTGAAGTATGTTCATTTTCCCCTTTTTGCAAAACTGAGTCTGTTACATATATGTAGTCTGTATGTATATACTGATATTTGGTAAGCATCGTACGTAGAGGTATCAGCGTGCACTGGTCGTAATTAAGGAGAGAAGGATGTAACAAGTGTGTTGATTAAGTAAACATATCATCCGCTTGTCTTTGGAGAGCAAATACACTAAAGTGACAGAGACGGGCTATAGCAGATGCCACATCGGATTTGTGCGTAGATGAAAGAGAGAGGAAAGAGAAAAGAAGAGGGCTACAAACTTAGAGCATCTCTAACAGATTCTGTAAATCGGGTCGTCCGCTATAATAATCGCCAGTTTGCAGCATCCATCTCGTATCCCTGACCCGAACACATCCTTCAAATCCGGCCGTCTCGTTTTTTTGTGAGATCCCGCATCCACGAGCCCAATTCCTCCATATGTGCGGAATTTCGCCCTTTTTTGGAGACTCTCCTTTCCATTGGCACGAACCACTTTCCCC
>NC_041380.1:382069323-382121827 GCF_002162155.2 Triticum dicoccoides
TGACCATTTGCGTCTGTGGCTCGCGTCCGCCGCCGGCGCCATGGATCTTCTCAGGAGCTCGGCGCGTGGGCTCGTCGCATGCGGATCGGGTTGGTTCCGGTGACTGTGAGCGGCGCGCGTCGGGGGAAGAGGGCGGCGCGGCTTCGCTTCGGCCGGTGGGGAGAAGAAAGGGGCAGCGCGATGCGGCTTTGCTTCGGGCGAGGTAGGTCCAAATCCCACCGGTTCGTGCTCGATTTTGGCCCGGAGTAGGTACGAGTGAAACTCATGGAGTTTTGTAGATGGATTGGAGTTCGTCTTGTCCTTTCGTCCGATGATTCGAACATAGAAGATTTGATCCTCGACGACGATGCCGACAACCTAGTGTTGTTGCATCTCATCTACGAATTTGAGGTGGGACCGAAGAAAAAGCGGCGCGGATCGACGGTCGGTCGGCTATGCATTGCCCGCAACCAAGCTATGCAAAATTTGTTTGATATTATTGAAATGTGTAATTTGTTTAATGTTATGCAAAATTTATGATGCGGTGCAGGATGCGTTTGCGGGATCTGTTCCGTTGGTACGCTCGCCGCACTGTAAAAAAGTTATACAGGCGCCCTTATACGCGTTTTGCGAGACGCGCGGTTGCTCGATATGCTAGATATGCTCTTGCAGCCGGTTGTAACACTAGTATGACCAAATATTAATGATACTAGAGAATATCCCGCACGTTGCTGCGGGAATCGATTGCAATATATTTCAGTGATTTGATTGTATGAAGCTTCCATTGTTGAATTAATAATATATAAATTAAAGCTAAAAATAAATATCATATATTGTATTTGATTATTGTGTAGTTAGAAATATTTTGAATATAAGTGGCATAGCATGATGGATTTTTTTTTCATGCATATTGAGTGGACCTTGATGAGGTGTCATGTGTGGTGACGTAAAAGGTGTGCATGAGATCAACCAATAATGAAAAACTTTTTCTCATGCATATAGTGGTGGCCCTTTGATGAGATGTTATGTGTGCATGTTGATATAAATAGGATAGTGAGGATCAACTTATGTATATAAGATGACATACTAGTATGACCAAATATTTTATGAATGAACTATTAGTTTTTTTAGAAAAGGAGGATGACCTCCGGCCTCTGCATCTGAGAGATGCATGCGGCCATTTTATTGATTATTCTCGAGGACCTTACAGAGTAGAACAACAATATGTCTGAATCTGTCATCTTAGCAACATCTGCCGCTACTCCTATTCAAATGATGAAGGGGTGCAAGCTGGGCCACATACCCAGACCTCTCACCTAAGCCTAACATCTAAAGCCGGAGACCCCGACCGAGCCATCTGCCGGGTCTGGGGCTCAAACCGGTCCGACCCACTCACATGTGTCGTTGCCGCCATCTTTCACTGGTCCATCTTCAGAGTAGATTGAGGTGACAACCTTGGCAGGTCCTCCGCCATCGACGCCAGCACGATGCCAAACGACGACCTCCACCTACGCGAGTCTTGGCAGGTCCTCCGCCATTGACGCCACCACGGCGCCAGCCGATGACCTCCATCTACGCGAGTCCATCTCCTAGCAACGGACGTAAATCCATGCTAGGATAGGGCCGCACCACCTCCGTCGCCCACCACCCACAAGCGCCACCAACCCCAAGGTTCCCAAAGTGGCGCCTTCAAGAAGGGAACGACGTCGTAAGTTCCGCCGCCGCCCAACAAAGTTAGGGCTTTCGCCTGGGAGACCTAGGGGAAGGTGAAGTGAGGAGATCAGTCCATACCGACGCCTCCAAGGAGGGGAACGGCGCCCTCAGGCATCGCCTTCGGCGCGGCCGGTCATGGCTGGCCAGGGATTTCGCCCGAACTAGATCCCCGCCACCAGCAGCGCATTGAAGGAAATATGCCCTAGAGGCAATAATAAAGTTATTATTTATTTCCTTATATCATGATAAATGTTTATTATTGGTGCTAGAATTGTATTAACCGGAAACATAATACTTGTGTGAATACATAGACAAACAGAGTGTCACTAGTATACCTCTACTTGACTAGCTCGTTGATCAAAGATGGTTATGTTTCCTAGCCATAGACATGTGTTGTCATTTGATTAACGGGATCACATCATTAGGAGAATGATGTGATTGACTTGCCCATTTCGTTAGCTTAGCACTCGATCGTTTAGTATGTTGCTATTGCTTTCTTCATGAGTTATACATGTTCCCATGACTATGAGATTATGCAACTCTCGTTTACCGGAGGAACACTTTGTGTGCTACCAAACGTCACAACGTACTGGGTGATTATAAAGGTGGTCTACAGGTGTCTCTGAAGGTATTTGTTGGGTTGGTGTATTTTGAGATTAGGATTTGTCACTCCGATTGTCGGAGGGGTATCTTTGGGCCCACTCGGTAATACACATCACTTAAGCCTTGCAGGCATTGCAACTAATGAGTTAATTGCGGGATGATGTATTACGGAACGAGTAAAGAGACTTGCCGGTAACGAGATTAAACTAGGTATTGAGATACCGACGATCGAATCTCGGGCAAGTAACATACTGATGACAAAGGGAACAACGTATGTTGTTATGCGGTCTGACCGATAAAAGATCTTCGTAGAATATGTGGGAGCCAACATGAGCATCCAGGTTCCGCTATTGTTTATTGACCGGAGACGTGTCTCGGCCATGTCTACATAGTTCTCGAACATGTAGAGTCCGCACGCTTAAAGTTTCGATGACAGTTATATTATGAGTTTATGAGTTTTGATGTACCGAAGGTTGTTCGGAGTCCCGGACGTGATCACGGACATGACGAGGGGTCTCTAAATGATCGAGACATGAAGATTGATATATTGGAAGCCTATGTTTGGATATCGGAAGTGTTCCAGGTGAAATAGTGATTTTACCGGAGTACCGGAGGGGTTACCGGAACCTCCCGGAGGCTTAATGGGCCATAGTGGGCCTTAGTGGAGAAGAGGGGAGGCGGCTAGGGCAGGGACGCGCACCCCTCCCCTCTAGTCTGAATAGGACAATGAGAGGGGGCGGCGCCCCCCTTCCTTCTTCTCTCCCTCCTCTTTCCCCCCTTCTCCTAATCCAACAAGGAAGGGAGGGAGTCCTACTCCCGGTGGGAGTAGGACTCCTCCTGGCGCGCCTCCTCCTGGCCGGCCGCACCTTACTACGTCTCGAGCTAGCGTTGGTTTTCCCCAAAGAGGAGGGGGTGATGCAGCACAGTAGCGTAAGTATTTCCCTCACTTTTTGAGAACCAAGGTATCAATCCAGTAGGAGGTCACGCGCAAGTCCCTCGTACCTGCACAAAACGGTAGCAACTCGCAACCAACGCCTAGGGGTTGTCAATCCCTTCACGGTCACTTACGAGAGTGAGATCTGATAGAGATAATATTTTTGGTATTTTTGGTATAAAGATGCAAAGTAAAAAGTAAAAGCAAAACAAGTAAAATAAAGTAATGGAGATTTATATGATGAGAATAGACCCGGGGGCCATAGGTTTCACTAGTGGCTTCTCTCAAGAGCATAGATAGTCTACGGTGGGTGAACAAATTACTATTGAGCAATTGATAGAATTGAGCATAGTTATGAGGTTATCTAGGTATGATCATGTATATAGGCATCACGTCCGTGACAAGTAGACCGACTCCTGCTTGCATCTACTACTATTACTGCACTCATCGACCGCTATCCAGCATGCATCTAGAGTATTAAGTTAAAAACAGAGTAACACCTTAAGCAAGATGACATGATGTAGAGGAATAAATTCATGCAATATGATAAATACCCCATCTTGTTATCCTCGATGGCAACAATACAATACGTGCCTTGCAACTCTTTCTGTCACTGAGTAAGGACACCGCAAGATTAAACCCAAAGCTAAGCACTTCTCCCAGTGCAAGAACTACCAATCTAGTTGGCCAAACCAAACGGATAATTCGAAGAGACTTGCAAAGATAACTCAATCATACATAAAAGAATTCGGAGAAGATTCAAATATTATTCATAGATAAGTTGGATCATAAACCCACAATTCATCGATCTCAACAAACACACCGCAAAAAGAAGATTACATCGAATAGATCTCCACGAGAGAGGGGGAGAACATTGTATTGAGATCCAAAAAGAGAGAAGAAGCCATCTAGCTACTAGCTATGGACCCGAAGGTCTGAAGTAAACTACTCACACTTCATCGGAAGGGCTATGGTGTTGATGTAGAAGCCCTCCGTGATGGATGCCCTCTCCGGCGGAGCTTCGGAACAGGCCCCAAGATGGGATCTCGTGGATACAGGAAGTTGCGGCGGTGGAATTAGGTTTTTGGCTCTGTCTTTGGTCTAATGGGGGTACGTAGGTATATATAGGAGGAAGGAGCACGTCGGTGGAGCTCCGAGGGGCCCACGAGGCAAGGGGCGCGCCCAGGGGGGCGCGCCCTCCGCCCTTGTGACCTCCCCGGAAACTTCTTGGAGTAGGGTCCAAGTCTCCTGGATCACGTTCGGTGAGAAGATCACGTTCCCGAAGGTTTCATTCCGTTTGGATTCCGTTTGATATTCTGTTTCCTCGAAATACTGAAATAGGCAAAAAAACAGCAATTCTGGGCTGGGCCTCCGGTTAATAGGTTAGTCCCAAAAATAATATAAAAGTGGAAAATAAAGCCCAATATAGTCCAAAACAGTAGATAAAGTAGCATGCAGCAATCAAAAATTATAGATACGTTGGAGACGTATCAGGCATCCCCAAGCTTAATTCCTGCTCGTCCTCGAGTAGGTAAATGATAAAAAGAGAATTTTTGATGCGGAGTGATACTTTGGCATCATTTCAATGTAAATCTTCTTAATCATGGTATGAATATTCAGATCTGAAAGGTTCAAAACAAAAGTTCATATTGACATAAAAATGATAATACTTCAAGCACACTAATTAAACAATTATGTCATCTCAAAATAACATGGCCAAAGGAAGTTCATCCCTACAAAATCATATAGTTAGGCTATGCTTCATTTTCGTCACACAAAGATGTTCCCAACTTCTATACCCCCGATGACAAGCCAAGCAATTGTTTCATACTTTAGTAATCTCAAAAAAATTCAACCTTCACGCAATACATGAGCGCGAGCCATGGACATAGCACTATGGGTGGTATAGAATATGATGATGGGGATTGTGTGGAGAAGACAAAAAAGGAGAAAGTCTCACATCAATGAGGCTAATCAATGAGCTATGGAGATGCCCATCAATTGATGTTAATGCAAGGAGTAGGGATTGCCATGCAACGGATGCACTAGAGCTAAGAATGCTCAACAAAAGAAAACTAGTGGGTGTGCATCCAACTTGCTTGCTCATGAAGACCTAGGGCATTTTGAGGAAGCCCATCGTTGGAATATACAAGCCAAGTTCTATAATGAAAAATTCCCACTAGTATGAACAAGACAACTTATGAGACTCACTATATGAAAATCATGGTGCTACTTTGAAGCACAATATATGAGACTCACTACATGAAGAACAAGGTGCTACTTTGAAGCACAAGTGTGGAAAAAGAGATAGTAGCATTGCCCTTTTTATTTTCTCTTTTTTTTGGGCCTTTCTTTTTTTTCTTTTTGGCCTTTCTCTTTTTTTTGATTGGGCAATGCTCTAATAATGATGATCATCACACTTCTATTGATTACAACATAATGATTACAACTCGATACTAGAACAAGATATGACTCTATATGAATGCCTCCGGCGGTGTACCGGGATGGTGCAATGAATCAAGAGTGACATGTATGAAAAATAATGCATGGTGGCTTTGCCACAAATACGATGTCAACTATAAGATCATGGAATGGCAATATGACAAAAGTAAAGCATGTCATGATGATGATGATGATGGAAGTTGCATGGCAATTTATCTCGGAATGGCTATGGAAATGCCATGATAGGTAGGTATGGTGGCTGTTTTGAGAAAGATATAGGGAGGTTTATGTGTGAAAGAGCGTATCATATCACGGGGTTTGGATGCACCAACGAAGTTTGCACCAACTCTCAATGTGAGAAAGGGCAATGCACGGTACCGAAGAGGCTAGCAAATGGCGGAAAGGTAAAAGTGCGTATAATCCATGGACTCAACATTAGTCAAAAGAACTCATATACTTATTGCAAAAATTTAGAAGTCATCAAAAATCAAGTACTACGCGCATGCTCCTAGGGGGATAGATTGGTAGGAAAAGACCATCGCTCGTCCCCGACCGCCACTCATAAGGATGCACAAGCCAGGTACACTTCATGCTTCAAATTTGTTACACAACTTTAACCATACGTGCATGCTACGGGACTTGCTAACTTCAACACAAGTATTTCTGAAATTCACAACTACTCAACTAGCACGACTATGATATTATCACCTCCATATCTCAAAACAATTATCAAGTATCAAACTTA
Organism: Triticum dicoccoides; assembly: GCF_002162155.2. NCBI lineage: Eukaryota > Viridiplantae > Streptophyta > Magnoliopsida > Poales > Poaceae > Triticum > Triticum dicoccoides. The sequence goes on from NC_041380.1 coordinate 382,075,740, forward strand.
TCTTAGTATTCAACCCACTAAAAAGAAAGTTTCACATATCTTGAATACCAAGTATATTAACATTAAGCAAATTACCATGCTATTAACGACTCTCAAAATAATCTAAGTGAAGCATGAGAGATCAAGTTTCTTTAAAACAAACCACCACCGTGCTCTAAAATATCTAAGTGAAGCACTAGAGCAAAAATTATCACGCTCAAAAAGATATAAGTGAAGCACATAGAGTAAACTATCAAGCTCAAAAGATATAAGTGAAGCACATAGAGTATTCTAACAAATTTCAATTCATACATGGCTCTCTCAAAAGGTGTGTACAGCAAGGATGATTATGGTAGACTAACAAGCAAAGACACAAATAATACAAGACGCTCCACGCAAAACACATATCATGTGGTGAATAAAAATATAGCTCCAAGTAAATTACCGAATGGAAGTGGACAAAAGAGGGGATGCCTTCCGGGGCATCCCCAAGCTTTGACTTTTTGGTGTCCTTGGATTATCTTGGGGGTGCCATGGGCATCCCCAAGCTTGGGCTCTTGCCACTCCTTGTTCCATAATCCATCAAAAGAATTCACCCAAAACTTGAAAACTTCACAACACAAAACTCAATAGAAATCTCGTGAGCTCCGTTAGAGAAAGAAAACAAAAGACTACTTTAAGGTACTGTAGTGAACTTGTTCTTTATTTTTATTGGTGTTAAACCTACTGTATTCCAACTTCTTTATGGTTTATAAACTATTTTACTAGCCATAGATTCATCAAAATAAGTAAACAACACACGCAAAACAGAATCTGTCAAAAACATAACAGTCTGTAGTAATCTGTTACTAACGCAAACTTCTGGAACCCAAAAGATTCTACCAAAATTAGACGACCTGGGAAATTTGTTTATTGATCAGCAGCAATTGGAATCACTATTTTATCACGTTCTGGTGATATTTGACAATTCGGTCACTGAGCGCAAAGATTCTGGAAATTACAGCAAGATCAAATAACTATCTTCCAAGAAGATCTAATAGGTTTAACTTGGCACAAACACTAATTAAAAGATAAAATCACATCTAAACAGAATCTAGATGGATTATTTATTCCTAAACAAAACCAAAAACAAAAAACACAAAATAACAGTGGGTTGCCTCCCAACAAGCGCTATCGTTTAACGCCCCTAGCTAGGCACAAAAGTAAGGATAGATCTAGGTATTGCCATCTTTGATAGGCAAGCCATAAGTGGCTCTCATGATAGATTCATATGGTAATTTATTTTATTTCGAAGAAAGTGTTCCATGCCCTTCTTTAAGGGAAATTGGAATTTAATATTCCCTTCCTTCATATCAATAATTGCACTAATCGTTCTAAGGAAAGGTCTACCAAGAATAATAGGACATGAAGGATTGCAATCTATATCAAGAACGATAAAATCTACGGGCACATAATTCCTATTTGCAACAATAAGAACATCATTAATTCTTCCCGTGGGCTTTTTAATAGTGGAATCCGCAAGATGCAAGTTTAGAGAGCAATCATCAAAGTTACGGAAATCTAGCAAATCACACAAAGCTTTGGGGATAGTAGAGACATTAGCACCCAAATCACACAAAGCATAAAACTCGTAATTTATAATTTTAATCTTAATTGTAGGTTCCCACTCATCATGGAGTTTTCTAGGGATAGAAACTTTCAACTCAAGCTTTTCTTCATAAGATTGCATTAAGGCGTCAACAATGTGTTCGGTAAAGGCCTTATTTCGACTATAAGCACGAGCAGAATTTAACACGGATTGCAACAAGGAAATACAATCAATTAAAGAGCAATTTTCATAGTTAAATTCCTTGAGATCCAAAATAGTGGGTTTAGCAATATCTAGATTTTTATTTTTTTCAATCCCTTTTTTATCAATTTCATCATCAGGATCTAAAAACTCAGAATTCTTAGAACGCCTTCTAGGTAAGGGAAGATCATAATCAGATTCATCAAGATTCATATTGCAAAACAAAGATTTAATAGGGGACACATCAATAACTTTCAGATCTTCATCTTGATTTTCATAGGATTTAGAAGAACACGCTTTAATAAAGGCATCTTTGTAAGCACGCATCCTAGCGGTTCTTCTTTGCACTCATCAATGGAAATTCTCATGGCTTTGAGAGACTCATTAATATCATGCTTAGGAGGAATAGATCTAAGCTTTAAAGAATCAACCTTAAGAGAAATTCTATCAACATTCCTAGCCAAATCATCAACTTTAAGCAATTTCTCTTCAAGCAAAGCATTGAAATTCTTTTGCGAATTCATAAATTCTTTAACGCTACTCTCAAATTCAGACGGCATCTTATTAAAATTTCCATAAGAGTTGTTGTAGGAATTTCCATAATTATTAGAAGGATTACTAGGACAAGGCCTAGAATTAAAATTCCCTCTATACGCGTTGTTACCAAAACTATTCCTACCAACAAAATTCACATCCATAGATTCATTATTATTCTCAAGCAAAGTAGATAAAGGCATATTATTGGGATCAGAAGAAACACTCTTAACAAATAAATTCCTAAGTTCATCCATCTTTTCACTCAAAACATTGATTTCTTCTATAGCATGCACTTTTTTATTAGTAGATCTTTCAGTATGCCATTGAGAATAATTGACCATAATATTATCTAGGAGTTTAGTAGCATCTCCTAAAGTGATTTCCATAAAAGTGCCTTCCGCGGCCGAATCTAAAAGATTTCTAGAAGCAAAATTCAATCCAGCATAAAAATTTTGTATAATCATCCATAAGTTCAAACCATGAGTAGGACAATTATGTAGCATTAATTTCATTCTCTCCCAAGCTTGTGCAACATGTTCATGATCAAGTTGCTTAAAATTCATAATATCATTCCTAAGAGAGATAATCTTAGCGGGAGGAAAATACTTAGAGATAAAAGCATCTTTGCACTTGTTCCAAGAATCAATACTATTTTTAGGCAAAGATGAAAACCACGCTTTAGCACGATCTCTAAGCGAAAAAGGAAATAGCTTCAATTTAACGACATCATTATCGACATCCTTTTTCTTTTGCATATCACATAAATCAACAAAGCCATTTAGATGAGTAGCGACATCTTCACTAGGAAGGCCGGCGAATTGATCTTTCATAACAAGATTCAACAAAGCAGTATTAATTTCACAAGATTCAGTATTGGCAAGAGGAGCAATCGGAGTGCTAAGGAAATAATTGTTATTGGTATTGGTGAAGTCACACAATTTGGTAGCATCTTGGGCCATCACGACAAGCAAGCAAACTAACACACGAGCAAACAAAAGGCAAAGGGAAAGAGAGGGCGAATAAAACGGCAAGGGTAAAGTGGGGGAGAGGAAAACGAGAGGCAAATGGCAAATAATGTAATGCGAGAGATAGAGATTGTGATGGGTACTTGGTATGTTGACTTTTTGCGTTGGCTTCCCCGGCAACGGCGCCAGAAATGGCTCGTTGCCGGGAGAGTAAATCTTGACTTGACTTGGCGTAGGCCTCCCCGGCAACGGCGCCAGAAATCCTTCTTGCTACGTCTCGATCTAGCGTTGGTTTTCCCCGAAGAGGATGGGGTGATGCAACACAGTAGCATAAGTATTTCCCTCAGTTTTTGAGAACCAAGGTATCAATCCAGTAGGAGGTCACGCGCAAGTCCCTCGTACCTGCACAAAACGGTAGCAACTCGCAACCAACACTTAGGGGTTGTCAATCCCTTCACGGTCACTTACGAGAGTGAGATCTGATAGAGATAATATTTTTGGTATAAAGATGCAAAGTAAAAAGTAAAAGCAAAATAAGTAAAATAAAGTAATGGAGATTTATATGATGAGAATAGACCCGGGGGCCATAGGTTTCACTAGTGGCTTCTCTCAAGAGCATAGATAGTCTATGGTGGGTGAACAAATTACTGTTGAGCAATTGATAGAATTGAGCATAGTTATGAGGTTATCTAGGTATGATCATGTATATAGGCATCACGTCCGTGACAAGTAGACCGACTCCTGCTTGCATCTACTACTATTACTCCACTCATCGACCGCTATCCAGCATGCATCTAGAGTATTAAGTTAAAAACAGAGTAACGCCTTAAGCAAGATGACATGATGTAGAGGAATAAATTCATGCAATATGATAAATACCCCATCTTGTTATCCTCGATGGAAACAATACAATACGTGCCTTGCAACTCTTTCTGTCACTGAGTAAGGACACTGCAAGATTGAACCCAAAGCTAAGCACTTCTCCCATTGCAAGAACTACCAATCTAGTTGGCCAAACCAAACGGATAATTCGAAGAGACTTGCAAAGATAACTCAATCATACATAAAAGAATTCGGAGAAGATTCAAATATTATTCATAGATAAGTTGGATCATAAACCCACAATTCATCGGTCTCAACAAACACACCGCAAAAAGAAGATTACATCGAATAGATCTCCACGAGAGAGGGGGAGAATATTGTATTGAGATCCAAAAAGAGAGAAGAAGCCATCTAGCTACTAGCTATGGACCCGAAGGTCTGAAGTAAACTACTCACACTTCATCGGAAGGGCTATGGTGTTGATGTAGAAGCCCTCCGTGATAGATGCCCTCTCCGGCGGAGCTCCGGAACAGGCCCCAAGATGGGATCTCGTGGATACAGGAAGTTGCGGCGGTGGAATTAGGTTTTTGGCTCTGTCTTTGGTCTAATGGGGGTACGTAGGTATATATAGGAGGAAGGAGCACGTCGGTGGAGCTCCGAGGGGCCCACGAGGCAGGGGGCGCGCCCAGGGGGGCGCGCCCTCCGCCCTCGTGACCTCCCCGGAAACTTCTTGGAGTAGGGTCCAAGTCTCCTGGATCACGTTCGGTGAGAAGATCACGTTCCCGAAGGTTTCATTCCGTTTGGACTCCGTTTGATATTCTGTTTCCTCGAAATACTGAAATAGGCAAAAAAAACAGCAATTCTGGGCTGGGCCTCCGGTTAATAGGTTAGTCCCAAAAATAATATAAAAGTGGAAAATAAAGCCCAATATATTCCAAAACAGTAGATAAAGTAGCATGGAGCAATCAAAAAATTATAGATACGTTGGAGACGTATCACACCTTCCTCCCTTGCTCCTTTATATACGGGGGCAGGGGGCACCCCATAGACACAACAATTGATTTGATCTTTTAGCCGTGTGCGGTGCCCCCCTCCGCCATAGTCCACCTCGATAATACTGTAGCGGTGCTTAGGCGAAGCCCTGCGTCGGTAGAACCTCATCATCGTCACCACGCCGTCGTGCTGACGAAACTCTCCCTCAACACTCGGCTGGATCAAAGTTCGAGGGACATCATCGGGCTGAACGTGTGTTGAACTCGGAGGTGCCGTGCGTTCGGTACTTGATCGGTCGGATCGTGAAGACGTACGACTACATCAACCGCATTGTGCTAACGCTTCCGCTTTTGGTCTACGAGGGTACGTGGACAACACTCTCCCCTCTCATTGCTATGCATCACCATGATCTTGTGTGTGTGTAGGATTTTTTTGAAATTACTACATTCCCCAACAGTGGTATCAGAGACTGGTTTTATGCGTAGATGTCATATGCACGAGTAGAACACAAGTGAGTTGTGGGCGATATAAGTCATACTGCTTACCAGCATGTCATACTTTGGTTCGGCGGTATTGTTGGATGAAGCGGCCCGGACCGACATTATGCGTACGCTTATGCGAGACTGGTTGTACTGACGTGCTTTGCACACAGGTGGCTGGCGGGTGTCAGTTTCTCCAACTTTAGTTGAACCGAGTGTGGCTACACCCGGTCCTTGCGAAGGTTAAAACAACACCAACTTGACAAACTATCGTTGTGGTTTTGATGCGTAGGTAAGACGGTTCTTGCTCAGCCCGTAGCAGCCACGTAAAACTTGCAACAACAAAGTAGAGGACGTCTAACTTGTTTTTGCAGGGCATGTTGTGATGTGATATGGTCAAAGCATGATGCTAAATATTATTGTATGAGATGATCATGTTTTGTAACCGAGTTATCGACAACTCGCGGGAGCCATATGGTTGTCGCTTTATTGTATGCAATGCAATTGCCCTGTAATACTTTACTTTATCACTAAGCGGTAACGATAGTCGTCGAAGCATAAGATTGGCGAGACGACAACGATGCTACAATGGAGATCAAGGTGTCGCGCCGGTGACGATGGTGATCATGACGGTGCTTAGGATATGGAGATCACAAGCACAAGATGATGATGGCCATATCATATCACTTATATTGATTGCATGTGATGTTTATCTTTTATGAATCTTATCTTGCTTTGATTGATGGTAGCATTATAAGATGATCTCTCACTAAATTTCAAGATAAAAGTGTTCTCCCTGAGTATGCACCGTTGCCAAAGTTCGTCGTGCCCAGACACCACGTGATGATCGGGTGTGATAAGCTCTACGTCCATCTACAATGGGTGCAAGCCAGTTTTGCACACGCAGAATACTCAGGTTAAACTTGACGAGCCTAGCATATGCAGATATGGTCTCAGAACACTGAGACCGAAAGGTCGAGCGTGAATCATATAGTAGATATGATCAACATAAGTGATGTTCACCATTGAAAACTACTCCATTTCATGTGATGACCGGTTATGATTTAGTTGATTTGGATTACGTGATCACTTAGAGGATTAGAGGGATGTCTATCTAAGTGGGAGTTCTTAAGTAATATGATTAATTGAACTTAAATTTATCATGAACTTAGTACCTGATAGTATCTTGCTTGTCTATGTTGATTGTAGAGAGATGGCCCGTGATGTTATTCCGTTGAATTTTAATGCGTTCCTTGAGAAAGCAAAGTTGAAAGATGATGGTAGAAATTACACGGACTGGGTCCGTAACTTGAGGATTATCCTCATTGCTGCACAGAAGAGTTATGTCCTGAAAGCACCGCTAGGTGTACCACCTGCGCCAGCAACTGCAGACATTGTGAATGCCTGGCAGTCATGTGTTGATGACTCCTCGATAGTTTAGTGTGCCATGCTTTATGGCTTAGAACCGGGACTTGAACGACGTTTTGAATGTCATGGAGCATATGAGATGTTCCAGGAGTTGAAGTTAATATTTCAAAAGAATGCCTGGATTGAGAGATATGAAGTCTCCAATAAGTTCTACGGCTGCAAGATGGAGGAGACTAGTTTTGTCAGTGAGCATATACTCAAGATGTCTGGGTACTGCAATCACTTGATTCAATGGGAGCTAATCTTCCGGATTATAGCGCCATTGACAGAATTCTTCAATCACTGCCACCAAGCTACAAAAGCTTCGTGATGAACTATAACATGCAAGGGATGGATAAGACGATTCCCGAGCTCTTCGCGATGCTAAAGGCTGCGGAGGTAGAAATCAAGAAGGAGGATCAAGTGTTGATGATCAATAAGACCACCAGTTTCAAGAAAAAGGGCAAAGGGAAGAAGAAGAGGAACTTCAAGAAGAACAGCAAACAAGTTGCTGCTTAAGAGAAGAAACCCAAGTCTGGACCTAAGCCTGAGACTGAGTGCTTCTACTGCAAGCAGACTGGTCACTGGAAGCGGAACTGCCCCAAGTATTTGGCGGATAAGAAGGATGGCAAGGTGAACAAATGTATATGTGATATACATGTTATTGATGTGTACTTTACCAGAGCTCGCAGTAGCACCTGTGTATTTGATACTGGTTCTGTTGCTAACATTTGCAACTCGAAACAGGGGCTACGGATCAAGCGAAGATTGGCTAAGGACGAGGTGACGATGCGCGTGGGAAATGGTTCCAAAGTCGATGTGATCGCGGTCGGCACGCTACCTCTACATCTACCTTCGGGATTAGTATTAGACCTAAATAATTGTTATTTGGTGCCAGCGTTGAGCATGAACATTATATCTGGATCTTGTTTGATGCGAGACGGTTATTCATTTAAATCAGAGAATAATGGTTGTTCTATTTATATGAGTAATATCTTTTATGGTCATGCACCCTTGAAGAGTGGTCTATTTTTGATGAATCTCGATAGTAGTGATACACATATTCATAATGTTGAAACCAAAAGATGCAGAGTTGATAATGATAGTGCAACTTATTTGTGGCACTGCCGTTTAGGTCATATCGGTGTAAAGGCATGAAGGAACTCCATACTGATGGACTTTTGGAACCACTTGATTATGAATCACTTGGTACTTGCGAACCGTGCCTCATGGGCAAGATGACTAAAACACCGTTCTCTGGAACTATGGAGCGAGCAACTGATTTATTGGAGATCATACATACCGATGTATGTGGACCAATGAATATTGAGGCTCGCGGCGGGTATCGTTATTTTATCACCTTCATAGATGATTTAAGCAAATATGGGTATATCTACTTAATGAAACATAAGTCTGAAACATTTGAAAAGTTCAAAGAATTTCAGAGTGAAGTTGAAAATCATCGTAACAAGAAAATAAAGTTTCTACAATCTGATCGTTGAGGAGAATATTTGAGTTACGAGTTTGGTCTACATTTGAAACAATGCGGAATAGTTTCACAACTCACGCCACCCGGAACACCACAGCGTAATGGTGTGTTCTAACGTCGTAATCGTACTTTACTAGATATGGTGCGATCTATGATGTCTCTTACTGATTTACCGCTATCATTTTGGGGTTATGCTTTAGAGACGGCCGCATTCACGTTAAATAGGGCACCATCGAAATCCGTTGAGACGACGCCTTATGAACTGTGGTTTGGCAAGAAACCAAAGTTGTCGTTTCTTAAAGTTTGGGGCTGCGATGCTTATGTGAAAAAGCTTCAACCTGATAAGCTCGAACCCAAATCAGAGAAATGTGTCTTCATAGGATACCCAAAGGAGACTGTTGGGTAAACCTTCTATCACAGATCCGAAGGCAAGACATTCGTTGCTAAGAATGAATCCTTTCTAGAGAAGGAGTTTCTCTCGAAAGAAGTGAGTGTGAGCAAATTAGAACTTGATGAGGTAACCATACCTGCTCCCTTATTGGAAAGTAGTTCATCACAGAAACCGGTTCCTATGACGTTTATACCAATTAGTGAGGAAGTTAATGATGATGATCATGGAACTTCAAATCAAGTTGTTACCGAACCTCGTAGGTCAACCAGAGTAAGATCCGCACCAGAGTGGTACGGTAATCCTGTTCTGGAGGTTATGTTACTAGACCATGATGAACCTACGAACTATGAAGAAGCGATGGTGAGCCCAGATTCCGCAAAATGGCTTGCGGCCATGAAATCTGAGATGGGATCCATGTATGAGAACAAAGTATGGACTTTGGTTGACTTGCCCGTTGATCGGCAAGCCATTGAGAATAAATGGATCTTCAAGAAGAAGACTGACGCTGACGGTAATATTACTGTCTATAAAACTCGACTTGTTGCGAAAGGTTTTCGACAAGTTCAAGGGATTGACTATGATGAGACCTTCTCACCCGTAGCGATGCTTAAGTCTGTCCGAATCATGTTAGCAATTGCCGCATTTTATGATTATGAAATTTGGAAAATTGATGTAAAAACTGCATTCCTGAATGGATTTCTGGAAGAAGAGTTGTATATGATGCAACCGGAAGGTTTTGTTGATCCAAAGGGAGCTAACAAAGTGTGCAAGCTCCAGCGATCCATTTATGGACTGGTGCAAGCCTCTCGGAGTTGGAATAAACGCTTTGATAGTGTGATCAAAGCGTTTGGTTTTGTACAGACTTTTGGAGAAGCATGTATTTACAAGAAAGTGAGTGGGAGCTCTGTAGCATTTCTGATATTATATGTGGATGACATATTGCTGATTGGAAATGATATAGAATTTCTGGGTAGCATAAAGGGATACTTGAATAAGAGTTTTTCAATGAAAGACCTCGGTGAAGCTGCTTATATATTGGGCATCAAGATCTATAGAGATAGATCAAGATGCTTAATTGGACTTTCACAAAGTACATACCTTGACAAAGTTTTGAAGAAGTTCAAAATGGATCAAGTAAAGAAAGGGTTCTTCCTGCGTTACAAGGTGTGAAGTTGAGTAAGACTCAATGCCCGACCACTGTAGAAGATAGAGAGAAGATGAAAGATGTTCCCTATGATTCAACCATAGGCTCTATCATGTATGCAATGCTGTGTACCAGTCCTGATGTGTGCCTTGCTATAAGTCTAGCAGGGAGGTACCAAAGTAATCCAGGAGTGGATCACTGGACAGCGGTCAAGAACATCCTGAAATACCTGAAAAGGACTAAGGATATGTTTCTCGTTTATGGAGGTGACAAAGAGCTCATTGTAAATGGTTACGTTGATGCAAGCTTTGACACTGATCCGGACGATTCTAAATCGCAAACTGGATACGTGTTTACATTGAATGGTGGAGCTGTCAGTTGGTGCAGTTCTAAACAAAGCGTCGTGGCAGGATCTACGTGTGAAGCGGAGTACATAGCTGCTTCGGAAGCAGCAAATGAAGGAGTCTGGATGAAGGAGTTCATATCCGATCTAGGTGTCATACCTAGTGCATCGGGTCCAATGAAAATCTTTTGTGATAATACTGGAGCAATTGCCTTGGCGAAGGAATCCAGATTTCACAAGAGAACCAAGCACATCAAGAGACGCTTCAATTCCATCCGGGGTCTAGTCCAGGTGGGAGACATAGAAATTTGCAAGATACATACGGATCTGAATGTTGCAGGCCCATTGACTAAGCCTCTTCCACGAGCAAAACATGATCAGCACCAAGACTCCATAGGTGTTAGAATCATTACTGTGTAATCTAGATTATTGACTCTAGTGCAAGTGGGAGACTGAAGGAAATATGCCCTAGAGGCAATAATAAAGTTATTATTTATTTCCTTATATTATGATAAATGTTTATTATTCATGCTAGAATTGTATTAACTGGAAACATAATATTTGTGTGAATACATAGACAAACAGAGCGTCACTAGTATGCCTCTACTTGACTAGCTCGTTGATCAAAGATGGTTATGTTTCCTAGCCATAGACATGAGTTGTCATTTGATTAACGGGATCACATCATTAGGAGAATGATTTGATTGACTTGACCCATTCCGTTAGCTTAGCACTCGAACATTTAGTATGTTGCTATTGCTTTCCTCATCACTTATACATGTTCCTATGACTATGAGATTATGCAACTCCCGTTTATCGGAGGAACACTTTGTGTGCTACCAAACGTCACAACATAACTGGGTGGTTATAAAGGTGCTCTACAGGTGTCTCCGAAGGTATTTGTTGGGTTGGCGTATTTCGAGATTAGGATTTGTCACTCCGATTGTCGGAGAGGTATCTCTGGGCCCACTCGGTAATACACATCACTTAAGCCTTGCAAGCATTGCAACTAATGAGTTAGTTGCGGGATGATGTATTACGGAACGAGTAAAGAGACTCGCCGGTAACGAGATTAAACTAGGTATTGAGATACCGCCGATCGAATCTTGGGCAAGTAACATACCGATGACAAAGGGAACAATGTATGTTGTTATGCGGTCTGACCGATAAAAGATCTTCGTAGAATATGTGGGAACCAATATGAGCATCCAAGTTCCGCTATTGGTTATTGACCGGAGACGTGTCTCGGTCATGTCTACATAGTTCTCGAACCCGTAGGGTCCGCACGCTTAAAGTTTCGATGACGGTTATATTATGAGTTTATGAGTTTTGATGTTCCGAAGGTTGTTCGGAGTCCCGGATGTGATCACGGACATGACGAGGAGTCTCGAAATGATTGAGACATGAAGATTGATATATTGAAGCCTATATTTGGAAATGTTCCGGGTAAAATCGGGATTTTACCGGAGTACCGAGGGGTTACCGGAACCCCCCCAGGGGCTTAATGGGCCATAGTGGGCCTTAGTGGAGAAGAGGAGAGGTGGCTAGGGCAGGGCCGAGAGGGGGGGCGCCCCCCCCCTTCCTTCCTCTCTCCCTCCTCTTTCCCCCTTCTCCTAATCCAACAAGGAAGGGAGGGAGTCCTGCTCCCGGTGGGAGGAGGACTCCTCCTGGCACGCCTCCTCCTGGCCGGCCGCACCTCCCCCTTGCTCCTTTATATACGGGGGCAGGGGGGCACCCCATAGACACAACAATTGATTTGATCTTTTAGCCGTGTGCGGTGCCCCCCTCTACCATAGTCCACATCGATAATACTGTAGCGGTGCTTAGGCGAAGCCCTGCGTCGGTAGAGCATCATCATCGTCACCACGCCATCGTGCTGACGAAACTCTCCCTCAACACTCGGCTGGATTGGAGTTCGAGGGATGTCATCGGGCTGAACGTGTGCTGAACTCGGAGGTGTCGTGCGTTCGGTACTTGATCCGTCGGATCGTGAAGACGTACGACTACATCAACCGCGTTGTGCCAATGCTTTCGCTTTCGGTCTACGAGGGTACGTGGACAACACTCTCCCCTCTCGTTGCTATGCATCACCATGATCTTGCGTGCACGTAGGAATTTTTTTGAAATAACTACATTCCCCAACACGCATCCTGTACAAAACCAGCGACCAAGAGGAAGCGCGGCCCGATCAGGCTGGCCCGCACACCGAACAGGGGAGGAGGGGAGGCACCAGATCGCGCGCACCGACCGTCACGAAAGCCGCCGCCGGCCGCCAACGACCACCGGATCCCGCCGCCCGCGCGGCCGGGACACCAGATCCACTGCCCGCACGGCTGCTAGCCGGCCGTGCCTTGCCAATGGAGCCGCCGCTCCAGATCCGGGGTTCCCCACGTAGAAGCAAGGCAACCGAGGCCCTGCCGCCACCATCCTTGGCGCCCCGAGCTTGCCCAGCGGCTGCCGCAGGCGGCGGCGAGAAAGGGGAGAGGAGGGGAGTGAGGAGGAGGGGCGGCTATTAGGTTAATTATACATGACATGCCAACTTCATATAGCCGATTCTTGACTATACTATTAAACATGCTCTTATCTTTTCTTTTCTGGCCTTCAAGTTAGCGTAATCATGGGGTGTCCAGCTGGCACTAGCCCACCACAGTGTCGTCCAATACCCATCCTCCATTCCAGAGCATATCAAAATTTCTTTAGTTCTGTTCGTTTCTTTCTTCGGATTTCATCGGGTTTTTCTTTTTCTTTTTTCTCTTTCTTCTTTTTATTGTTTCTTTTTTCGAGCACTTGTCTACTTTCTGCATACATGTTGTACATTTCTTGTATACATCAAGAACATTTTTATATAACTTTACCATTTTTAAAATATATGATTAACATTTTTGCAATATATGTTTCGATGCCTAATTTTTTACATACACATTTACTTTTTTGTATACATTACATTTTAATACTATTTCAAATACATGATTAATATTTTTGTCAAATACATGTATCAAATAAGTGTTAAAAATATTTCAAATACAGACGAAACATTTTCTTGGATGACATTGAACATTCTCTTAAACTATGCAAAGATATTTCTACATCGCATAATACTTTTTTTATATGTCATAAACATATATAACGTATGACCATTTTTTTATTGTAATGTACATTTGTTCGAATGGTAAGAAACATTTTTTTTGTGAATTACACGAACATTGTTTATTTTATAAAACATTTATGAAACATGTGATGTACATTTTTTGAAACATGAGAATATTTTCTTAATGTCAAGAACATTTTTTTTAATACTATCAACATTTTTTTAAATTAGGCTTGCAAAGAATTTGCGATGCGTTAACAGTTTTCAAATTTGTGATGGATTTAAAAAAAATAAGTACATTATGTTTTCGGAATATATGTGTTTATAATAGTTTCAAAAATAAAAATAAAAATAAATGAAGAACAAAACTGACTCATTTAGTGCGCCCTTGAGGCAAGACATGCTTGTGTTGTGTCTCACTACCGGCAGACATGGTCGCCGCCAGACATGTAAACAAACCAGAGAACATAAGGATTGGGCTGAGGGCATGTGCAGTGCACAAAAGAAAGGCCCATACCGGCCCAACTGAAATGATGGAACTTCTATTTTGTGCTAGAAGATAAAATTGTCTTCATTTTTTAACGAAACATTGCAAAGCCCTTTTATAGAACATTCCCAATACACGGGTGCGGCAACACACGCCATTAACGATCAAGTGAGTTCAAAAGCTACACTATTTGCAGAGAAGCCAAAGAGAGTGGAATAATGACATGGAATCACACTTAGCCCCCTTTCGGCAGTTCAATTCGCCAGCTTCCCGAAATAGTTGGCTTCCCAACTTCTTGCTGGCTTACAACTTCTCGCTGGAGCAACGACGTGTTCGGCTGGCGTGAGCAGCTCCGTGAGATACTTCGGGGTCGCATTACCATGTAATTTCGAGAAACTCCATCTGAATAGAGAAATTGTTTCGTGTTTGTGGCACTTCGGGGTGGCATTCCCATGTAATTTCGAGGTGTGTGGTACTTTGTGCGAGAGAAAATGTTTCGGGGCGTGGCACTTCGGGGTGGCATACTGGCATTCATTATAATTTCCAGGAAAAAAATCTCATTTTTATGAAGCTAGGCTGCGCTGCTCCTCTTCTCAGCGAAAATTGCACATGCCTGTTCCATGTCTCCACGAAGCAGGCTTCTCGGAGCTGGCACGTTCGGCTGGCTTCACGCAGCTATTTTTGAAAGCTCACTCCTGAAGAGGATCCGTACGGGGCCTTATTGTTCTTTTTTTTTATTTGCGAATAAGCACTAACCGTTCATTTACTTTTCACAAATAAGCATTTATTGCCGTGCCACTTCCCTTCGTTATGAAATAGGACACTGAATTAAGCATATACGCAGTCAAAAATTTATATGTTTTCAAACCAAAATGTAGAAGCGCCCTTTACGTTGGTTGGATCAAACCGGTACCATTGGTTGATCATGCCAAATAAATTAACACTGTACTTTTTCTGTGTGTAACATTTACTTATAAATGCAGATAAGAAGTAACGTCCAAAGTTGTAAAAACGCCATTTGCTGGTAGCTAGCCAGCTTTCTTAGGCTAAATGTTCCTCTGCTCTTAGAAGAAAAAAGTTGGAATGGAAAATAATAATCCCTATTTATCAAATTATTTATAGTGCATATAGTTTTTTTGTATCAAGATTCGTAGAAAATTTTATATTACAAGGGCATAACAAATCAATATCATAGATTTGTAACGAAATAATAATTTTTATATGGTATATATTTGACATGGTAAATGTTTTTGATTCATAGATATAAAAAGACATCGTAACTGTTTATACATTTCTTAGCAAGGAGGGAGTACCCCGATCATCTAAGCTACTATTCCGTTCTTTTGCAGCAAAGTAATTAACCCACCCTACGAACAGGAAGAACATATCCCTAGCTAGTCAGTCGATGGAATCACTGCTGGGTGGCGTCCTAGTCAGACTGATTGATCAGATTGTGGACTTTGACAGCCGCGCTAATTATTGATCGATCTCAGCCAGGTGAAACAAAACATGATGGTGTTTTCTTGTCAAATTATATCTTCTCTTTGGAAAACACAAAATGAGAGTACATGGCCAGGATAAACATTAGTCATTCAATGAGGATGCACGATCTTTTTGTTCAGTTTCTGATCATTGTAACACCAATTTGGTACTTTCATCCACTCAAGAAAAAAACTTGGTACTTACAGAGTAATACAGATCTGCCTCGGTGATCATTCACAAGGTCAGCAGTTTACAATTAGCTATTTTAAATGTTCCTTTTAGAATAGGAGTAGATGCAACTCACCATATCTTGGAGCACAACCCTTGTAAGTTGTAACAGGTGCAGTTTCAAAGTAACATTCATGATACATCAGGAATGCCTTGTGCAATAAAGGAAGATAACCTATATGCTTAATCATTTCCTTCTATTCTAACCTAATTGTTTAATAATTTCCTTTTCCCCCTTCTTCTACTCCTTGGTCCGACGGGGTTCGAACAACACCAGTTTCAATTACAAGACATGAATTCATTTTTTGGATGGTTTTATTTCTTGTGCAATGGCCTTGTGACAACAAATTTGCCACTTGGGGCGACGTGGACACTTTTGTTTAGTAATGCTCACTTTAGTCACTTGCATCAGAAGATGTGCTAGCCACAGCGTTCAAAGAGGCCATCCAATCTCTACTATGTACACTATCTGTCTAAGAAGGAACAATAGGCACATGAGGCATTGAGAAAATAGAAAATAAAACAATATCTCATTGTAGTTTTAGAAGAAAAGTTTTATGCTTTCCTCTGTTCCGATAGTCAGTGCTCGTCTCAATTTTTTTCTCTTCCTGACTCACGCACAAAGCCATATTTGTCTAAGTATATGATTGGATGTTTTTTTGCTGTCTCTAAAACTAATATCGTGCAACTCCAAAGGAAGAGGAAGGATCATATGATAAACATGAAAAGCATCGGGAAAATATGCGAAACAAATCTCAGCCCCTGTTTCTGGAGGCAAGACGTATTTCGGCTTTCCTCCATGTTTCCATGAGACTATGACCACTGCTCTCAGGACCTCTTTTCTTCCTTTTCCCAACTCATTTCCACCCCTTTATCATCTAAAACATCCTATGTGTTTGCACATTCTATATTATCCCCTAAAATATTTTAGGAAAACACAAAGCAAATCTCTACCTTGGCTCTGACACAGGAGGAGAAAGTGGCCTCTAGGCTTTCCTCCATGATCCTATTCCCACTGCTCTTAGAGATTCTCTCTTCCTCTTCCTCTCTCACTATCTAGCTCTTAAACTCCGCACATTTAGCAATAGATAGGTCATGCTAGTAAACAAGGTTGTAGTGTTCTGAAGTCTATATATAGGCAACTATAACGTTGCTCTATACTGCATTAAAACCATGTGAGCAAAGCAACTAAAGGAATACACCTACTTCACGGTACTCCATATAGTCTAACAATGAGGATACACATATTTTAGATAGCACTGAAGAAATGGTGCAACGGGGCCAATTATTTATGGCCAGTGGTAAAATATTGCATCACTTACTACCTTTAGTACAATTGCAGTTCATTGCTACCCCAACTTGCACTTTACGAGTACTAATACAGATCTGGCCTTTGTGGCCACTCACAGGACCAGCAATTTACAAAGAACTAGTTTAAAAAACTTCTTTCAGAAAAAGGAGTACAACTCATCAATGTTGATATTAACATAGAGCATATCTTTCTTAGAAAGAAAAGGGGAATATCGCAAACATATATGCTTAATTATGTACTTTCTTGTAGCCTATATGCTTAATTATTTCCTTCTCTTCCCTTCTTCTTCTCGTCTTGCACTTAGGCCCGATGGTGTCCGAACAACACCTAGTTCAGTTACATGGCATGAATTATTTTTTGAGATGATTTCTTTTCATTTGCAATATGGCCTTGTGACAACATATTTTTAATTTGGGTAACGTCGACACTTTTGGTTTAATGTTCACTGTTTTTCTTTAATGAAAGGGTAGATCGTGAAGGAGCTAGACACATGCGAGAACTCGAAGTCCGTGCTAGCAGCAATAGCGCAGAGCTACCTTGGTGCAAAAACCTGAGATGAAGAAAAACGAACAAGACTGCCAAACCAACCTCGCTCTGTTCTTTTTTCTGCTCTTGTTCTGGCCTGGCACGCCCAAACTTGTAACTGTCGCTCAACCACTAGCTAGTGGGGATTGCCAAGGATTCGGTTCAACTATTGGAGCAGTTTCTAGGTTTGAAAGTTGAAAATAATAATAAGATCGCTAAGGAAGTTGTGGATGGATTAGCTACGTTTAGTAGAGAAGGGGTGTGTGGTGGTGTGTTACAACACTCAGCCCTCACCCATGTGTTCAATCTAGTGCGGCAAGATTGTAATGATTCTTTATTCTCTTATAATTCATCTATGCACCATTGTATAATAAAATAATCCTTTATATACGAATTTGGACCAATGATGTCAGCCACTTCTAAAAAAATATGTCGGTATGTTAAGCATATACAATTGCATCGTTATAAAGCCTTAATTGCAGTTCTCACCCTAGTTTTACACTCGGTAGTGAGATTTTTTTTGGACCAGTTTTCATAAGTTTTTTGTGAATGGGTTTTTAATTAAGAAAATCTATAGAGGCTCTTACGGTAACCTGCCGCGATAGATAAGAAAAGACAATATAAGGTCACATAACATTGATCCCATTATGTTCGATATCGATAGTACAACTACATAGTAGAGCATGAATGACCATCAGTAGATCATAACTATCGCACCACACCTCCCTCTCATCAGCTAGTGGCAATCTATGTCCCAGCATTACCTATCCCTCCTGCTCTACTAAACATCTTAGTTGCCATGTCTGCAAATCTTCAGGTTCGTGTCAATGAATTCTCACTCTACTCCCTCTCTATCACGCTTATAAATACAGCATTGTAGAGAACTGCAAGTTCCCTTTTGCTTCTTTTCCCATCGGTGGTCCCACCACTGTCATAGTTTTTTGCTTGAACAACTCAGTTCAGGTTAGTAGGGGCTGGGGCTGCCTAGTACAGATAGTTCCTTTTCTACTGTAATCGGGCCTATCGGGTCCTATAAGTATCCAACGTATCTACTCCCTTTGTTCCGAATTACTTGTCGCAAGTATGGATGTATCTAAATGTATTTTAGTTCTAGATACATTCATTGCTGCGAGAATGATTTGGAACGGAGAAAGTAGTACACAAACATATTAGATCAGTCAAACTTGAACTTTAAAATCATACCATGAGAGAGGCAACAACATGAGGACCCCTCCTCATCCCTAATCATCGCGCATTGATGAGTTCATTTCGCACCATATTTTATTATTTTGCATAATATTATTTTATTAATTTTTTTCCACAACGTGAGGGCCCTATAGCAAGTCCTCCGCCGTATTGTGAGTGAAAGTGTAGTTTGGAGTGCAGCTGGTTTAGTGAGCGGGGTGTTAGACGATTTCTTTGTCGTGGCATCCAGGTGGGAGAGTGGCGAGTAATTTATCTACGTTTCCTTGAGGTGGAGTTGGCATGATCCTACGTGTAGGCATGCTATGTTGGGTGTTGGGGCTTCTTATTCTCTTTCATCTATAATATATGATGCACACACTCGTATGTATTTAAGAAAAATATTATTTTTCGCACAATAAAGATAGTATTTCCTATATTTTTATCGTGGTTGCTTGCTTGTTTGTTTTACTCGGTTTCACCAAGATCACCAGAATTAAGAGTATCAGACTATTTATTGGAAATCATCTATATTTCCTGGGAAATTTGAAGATTGAACGCCACAGAGACCTTGCACATGAAGAGAGGAATCCATAGGAGAAAACCCTACGCTATTATGTTGTAACGCCCTCGATGCGGCTATATCTCCCACGTGTCGAAGCACGACTTAGAGGCATAACCGCATTAAAAGCAATGTCGCAAGTGAGGTAATCTTCGCAAACAACCCATGTAATACAATAAGGGAAAAGATACATAGTTGGCTTATAATCGCCACTTCACACAAATATATGAATAAAGCATTACATCAACCAAATACAATCAAGCTCCGACTACGGAACCAAAATAAAAGAAGAACCCCAAAAGCGACAAGGTCCCCGATCGACCCCAACTAGGCTCCACTACTGATCAACTAGAACGAAACAACACAAAGGACAAGATCTTCATCGAGCTCCTCCTGAGCTTGGTTGCGTCATCTGCATGGACTCATCGACACCTGCAAGCTGGTTTTGGAAGTATCTGTGAGCCACGGGGACTCAGCAATCTCACACCCTCGCGATCAAGACTATTTAAGCTTATGGGTAAGGTAAAAGGTATGAGGTGTAGCTGCAGCAAGCGACTAGCATATATGGTGGCTAACATACGCAAATGAGAGCGAGAAGGAAAGGCAAGGCACGAGCGAAAAACTATGATCAAGAAGTGATCCTATAACAACCTACGCCAAGCATAACTCCGACAGCGTGTTCACTTCCCGGACTCCGCCGAGAAGAGACCATCACGGTTACACACGCGGTTGACTCATTTTAATTAAGTTAAGGTTCGAGTTATCTACAACCGGACATTAACAAATTCCCATCTACCCATAATCGCGGGCACGGCTTTTGAAAGTTCAAGTCCCTGCAGGGGTGTTCCAACTTAGCCCATGACAAGCTCTCACGGTCAACGAAGGAATAGACCTCCTCCCGAGACATTCCGATCAGACTCGGTATCCCGGTTCTACAAGACATTTCGACAGGGTAAAACTAAATCAGCAACACCGCCCGAATGTGCCGGCAAATCCTGATAGGAGCCGCACATATCTCGTTCTCAGGTCACACTCAGATGAGACATCCTACGAGTAAAACCAAACCTCAAGTTGCCCCGAGGTGGCCCCGCAGTCTGCTCGGTCGGACCAACACTCAGAGAAGCACTGGCCCGGGGGGGTTAAAATAATGATGACCCTTGGACGCGCGACCCCCAAGGGAAAAGAAAAGGCTAGGTGGCGAATGGTAAAACCAATGTTGGGCATTGCTGGAAGAGTTTTATTCAAGGCGAACTGTCAAGGGGTTCCCATTATTACCCAACCGCGTAAGGAACGCAAAATCCGGAAACATAACACCGATATGACGGAAACTAGGGCAGCAAGAGTGAAACAAAACACCGGGCATAAGGCCGAGCCTTCCACCCTTTACCAAGTATATAGATGCATTAATTAAATAAGATATATTGTGATATCCCAACAAGTAAACATGTTCCAACAAGGAACAAACTTCAATCTTCACCTGCAACTAACAACGCTATAAGAGGGCTGAGCAAAGCGGTAACATAGCCAAACAACGGTTTACTAGGACAAGGTGGGTTAGAGGCTTGGTTCAACAATATAGGAGGCATGATAAGCAAATGGTAGGTATCGCAGCAAAGGCATAGCAAAAGAGCGAGCATCTAGCAAGCAAAAATAGAAGTGATTTCAAGGGTATGGTCATCTTGCCTGAAATCCCGCAAGGAAGAAAAGCGAGTCCATGAAGAAGACAAACGGACATGGTCGAACGAATCCTCACAACACGACGTTATCGGAACCAACCCGAAGAATCAACACCGGAAAAAAGCAAACAACATAGTAAACAACCACCACATAAGCATGGCATGATGCACAAACAATTATGATGCATGTCCGGTTTAATGAAGCATGGCATGGCAAAATACACAAACAATCCTACAACTTAAGTGGAGCTCAATATGCAAAGAGTTGCATATTGACGAAACACCACGACAAGTTATTTAGTTCGATCTCGTTTATGTACCCAACAATATTAAATGCTGTTAAACATGGTAAGAGGGGAAACATGATGAAACTATCTAATCTAGTCAAGTTTAAATGAGGCCGGAACAACAAGCAACAAGTCCGGAAAAATCCTCATGTGCATATTTTTGGTTATGATACTGTTCTGACCTAAACACAATTTTAGAGTTATTAAACATGCAAAGTAAATCCACCATGTTAAACTAGGTAAAATTCTACCCCATTTACATATAAAGATTAATTAAAACCGAGCTACAGTTAATTAGTTATGAATTAAACCGTTTTAGCATGGCATAAGAGTAAATCTACACAAACAGCAATTTAAACATTTTAAACATGGGTCAAAGTGACATATTATGAAACTAGACACAATTTTAAGCATTTTTCATATTAAGTTTGTTTTAATCCGATGCACGGTTGTGAAGTTATTAAATGCATGAAGTTTAGGGGGATTTCTGCAAAACTGACAAACTCCGGAAAATAACTAAATCGCAGATCCTAAAAAAAACCTACACGGGCCGGATCTGGAACAGGGCCCAACAGAGAAGGGGGGCACAGTGGAGGCTCACCATGGGCTGAGGCCCAGCTGGTGAGGAGGAAGGCCAGCAAAGGCAGCGCAGATCTGGCCCGACTGGGCCTGGCTTGGCGCCGGCCGGCCCAGACTCGCGAGGCAGGGAGGACACGGGCGCGGCGCCCTCTGTTCGACAGAGAAGCAGAGGAGCAGCGGCGCAAGGCAGAGACAACGGCGGCGGCTGCTGGCAGGCTCGCGGGCGGGAGAAGGAGCGGCTCCGGCGCGGCTGGAGACGGACTTGGCGCGGCTGGAGCGTCTCGATCCGGGCGATGGGAAGCAGCGGCGTCCCGATGAACATGGCGGCGGCCATGCCGTGGGTCCGGCGACGAGATAGGAGGGAACCGGTCGAGGGACTCGAGGTCCACCGGCTCTGGGCCGAGATGGGGCACGCCGGCGTCGAGGAGCTCGCGGCGTGAGGTTGCGGGGGCTCCGGCTGGGTGTTCCTGTGAGGGACAGAGAGGGGAAGTGAGGAGCAGAGGAGAAAGCAGAAGGAGGCAGGTGAAGGAAGGAGAGATGGGGCGGGCGTGGTGGAGCTATTGGCCTGCCCCAACGGGTGGCGAGGACGTAGCGGAGGGGTCAAGGTGCTCGGGACGAGGGCGCCATGGGAGGAGCACAAGAGGAGCTCGGGGTAGGAGGCGCGCTGGTTGGTGGATGGATCTGGAGAGGATCGAGAGGTGGAGGCTCGGGCGCTGGTTGGGTGGATCGGCAGGGGAAGATCCCGAGGGGGATTTGGAAAGCGGCGGCGGGCGACGGGACACATCTCCTAGATTTTAGGGTTAGGCTAGAGTTTGGTCTATATATGGCAAAAAGGCTAAGTTTAGGGGCATTAGGTCCCTCCGATCTTAATCGGACGGTCGCGAATAAAATAGCTAGGGAGTCCAATTAACAAAACAGAGACGTTTTGTAGATGTTTGGGGATGATCTGAGTTCAACGGTGACAACTGTTCGGGTCGGGTCCGGGACAGTTATCGGACGCGCGCGCGAGGGGGGGTTGATGCACTGAGCAGAGAGGGTTTCGGACCGTGCGATCGCATCGGACAACTCCGAAAGCAAAGAGGGGAAGGAGGATGGACTAGGTGGGTTGTGTAGAAGGTCTCGAGCTGAGATAATGGGAGAGAGGGAGACCCAACGACTGTTTCCGGAGACCGAAAACGTCCGACGTTAGACCGACTACTATTGCCGCTATATTTATCCATTGGGGCGTCAAACGGACTCCGAATGCGATGAAACTTGGCAGGCGGTCTACTCACACTATAATAAGACCACACGCCAACTTTCATCCCATTTCGAGAATATTTTCCGGCCACTTATAAAATACTATTTCGAACATGTCGCGGGCGCGTGCGAGTGTGCCTGGACTCAGAACGAACAACGGAAGGAACGAGGAGGCCGGGACGGATGCAAGTTTTGAAAACATGATGATGTAATGCACATGATGACATGACAAGATGCGACACGCAAGCAAATGACAAAGCAATAACAGCGAATAACTGGAGGACACCTGGCACATCGGTCTCGGGGCGTCACATATGTCTTTCCAGAGGAGAAGACAACTGTTGTAATGACCGATCGTACCACACACCATCATCAGCGCTTCGTCAAACATTCTTTACCCCATGCAACTCGATCTGACGAATGGAGAGACTACACAAAATAGTAACGGAAACCCCACTCCGAGAGGGATCCAGAGAGGTGATTGACAAGAGGGCATCAACCATACCAATAACTTGAGCACGGAGGCCACACCATCAAGATCCTTCACCTCCATTGTCATACACGCCATCACCGTCGACTGTCTCATCCATCTTGTAGTAATCTCTGAACTCATTGTGGATTTGTATGGGGATTACTTTTAGTCGTAATATTCATACGGATATCTCGTCTATATCTTGTGCTCCATTTTCTGAGTTATTTCCCTAGTTCTCGGGGATATGGAACCCTACTTGGTACATGATTTGAATGCAGTAATATATTTGATCTATGTGATATGGTCGTGATAATCTTCTTCATAATGTTGTGCAAACATTGAATACACAATATTTTCCCTATGAGGGCGTAAAGTATATTAATGTCATTGCATAGCGGGGTTAGAGTACGACAGTGACATAAGCTTCCTCTCTCTTTAATTAGCGGACCTTTGGTAAGGGAATAACAGTGAATCATATGCTTTATGCTACATCCATGGGAAGACCCTTATTATTGGCTCTGCCCTGACATAAACAAATATCACAATGATGAAATATTCATCATTCACTCTCATTATACACTAGTGGGGAATCCAGAATGGGAAGACCCTTATTATTGGCTCTGCCCTGACATAAACAAATATCACAATGATGAAATATTCATCATTCACTCTCATTATACACTAGTGGGGAATCCAGAACCCTCAAGAACACGTTCATCCTTGTTACAGTTTCCTTAATACACTCACTCTTCTCATTATTTTTACGATAACTGCGCACTCTAATTCTTTCGCTCACAAACACTCCTACAACATTTCATTATCACAACACTCTTGCTTGGGATCAAGAAACAACTTCTAGGCACAACAAAACAAACCTCTACATGAGGCAAACGACCCTTCCTTAGCTCTTCGTGGGATTGATACTCTTACTTCGAAAGTAGCTAAAGTTAGCCATGTGCACTTGCAAGACATCATTCACCAGTTCGGTGTTGAAGTTCACCCAAACTTGCTAGTCACCGCTCTCACACCAACACCCTAACCTCCTCCCTCACCCCCAACCTTGCTCTCCACCCCTCTCAGTATGTCATCCCATGACCTCTGTCTGTCTCAGCTCTTTGAGAAACGTATTAGCAGTTGTCGATCCAAAACTATTTCATATGATGGTGCCTGGTCTTGATTAACTCGGTTATGACTAGTCTCCATATTTATGATGTTCTTTTTGGAGATGTCCAAGGGGGTCGAGCGGAGGCTCGATTATTATCGCACACAATTCTTCTGGCAGTCGAATCAACATAAGAGAAATTACCAGCTATCATGCAGGGAGATCTTATGTACCCCAAAATACTAGGGTGGCCTCGCGGTCCATGGTCTAGAACTTAATAATATATGCTTTATTAGTGTGGCAATCTCTCTTACATAATAAGTATTCCGGTGCGAAAATCACTCACATTGATTAAAGCCAAACCAATGTCCGGCCGCACGTCCTCCCGAGTCGCCCTCGTGCGGCGGCTGGGAGGCCCCCAGATCCCGTAGCTCCCGGCTCCCCCTCTCGTCCTCCTCCTCCCTCGCCGTCGCCCGAGGGCGCGGCCAGGCAAAGCCTTGCCGTCGCCGGCGGTGGCGGGGACTAGGTGCCCTCCCGCTCGTGAGGAGCTGGCGCGGGCCGGCACCCCCGAGCCGGAGCGTGACGTGTGGCCGGACGTCACAACGGGGGCTAGCGGCGCTCCGGCGATCCCATTCCCCATGGCAGGCGGCTTCAAGATCTAGGGCGCCACGGTCGCCAGGGACGGCGGCGGTGTGACCAGATCGGCGGCGGCGCGGCCGGATCTGGGCCCAGGCATGAGCTTGGTCTCCGGTCATGGTCGGCGCGATGGCGAGTGCGACATGTTGGCAGCTGGACGGATTTGCAGGATTCCATCTTTGTCTGGTCCTTGACAACCCAGGCAACTCCGGGGGAAACCCTAGATCTTCATGGGATTGAGCGATGGCGGTGCTTTTGTGCCGTAGTCCCTCTTCAGGGCATCATTTTGGAGTTTGCTACGGTCGAAGGAACCAGCGAGGCCTGCGGTGTACGCCCGGTGGCGCAACTACCGATGAAAATCGCGCCGACTATGGTCATGGCGGACGATTGCGGCATCTTTGATGCCGTTTCCTTGTCGAGGCATCATTGTTGCAGTTGGCGTCATCAGGCTCGGGATGCTCCGGGGAAAACCCTAGATCTGGGTCTCCCGGATCGGACGATGATGGCGTTCTTAGTAGCGTCTTCCCTCATGAGGGCATTGTTTTGGAGCAAGTGATGGCTGGTGGTGACAAGAGGAGGAGCGGTGCTTCATCACACACTTTGATGGTGTCAGATCTCGATGGCATGGCGCTCTGGAGATTAGGCGTCTGATGTGCGATGATGGACTCGCGCAGGAGGTCAACGATGTCTCGCGTCGTGGTGGCGTCGGCGGCAGCTAGACCGGGCAAGGTTTATGCAGCAGTATAACTCTGAAGATGGATTGGTGGCAGGTTGCTGCGGCGGTCTCATACCCGGCAGGTGTCCTGGTTGAGGAGCACGCCGGACTGGTAGGTGCCCATACCCGACAAACGTCCTGGTTGGGACCTCATGTCTTAGATATTAGGTTTGGCTGCAAGGTCTGTTTGGTACTAGGCCCAGACTATCAGCATCCCTTCATCAATTGGATAGGAGTAGCAACACTTTTGTTGCCTACATGGTGGCTTCAATTTTACTGTTGTATGACTTTGTAAGGTCTTGTGTGAATAATTAATAAAGTGACTGCATGCATCGTTCAGAGGCCGGGGGTCCTCCTTCATTTTTAAAAAAGTTAAAAAAAATAAAAAAAGAATGGGGAATGGTGAATCAATTAGATTGCATGAGGATACTTGGATCGGGACTAGACATCTTTCGAGTATGCATCCCCAATTATATCGTATTATATCGTTATAAAGACGGATCATTGTTTTGGTAAAAATGCGGGGGACTAATTATTGAAGTAGATAACGCACATGTGGAATTTTGTAGGGCTCTTATTGGTTAGCATTTAGCAGACTGAAATGAGATGGTCCTAAATGTTTAGGAATGTGCAGCTAACTATGAACCATGCCTTAAATGTCGTCTTCACACTTCTGAAAGAATTTACTCGGCTTTAATAGAAATACATGTGTTAAGTCTAGATTTATATTATTGTATGCAAGCGATAGGTGCAATGCTTAGGCCCTCTCCAGGTGTAGTGTCTGCCGGCACATTCCATATGGAAGCAAAAGCGAGGCCAAGGAATGGTCAATATCGCCGACTCCTTGCGAGTCTGATAAGTGAATTGCAGAAAACATCGACATTGACGGTTAGGGTTGCAGAAACCATACTTCTACAGTTTTGTATCAAAAACCACTAATTCTGAGGCTTTTTTTTTGCAAAAACACTAGTCACCGGATTAGGCCGGTTTGAGCACGATTATGACTGGCGGGTCCCGCTGGACAGGGTGACGTGACACAACATAATGGATAGCAAATAGATAGAATCACATAGACTAAACTATAAAAAAGCCAAAAAGGAGAAGGTCGTTTTTTTAAGAAAAAAAAGACAAAGAAAGAGGAAGGTTAGGAGCACCAGCGAGCTCCACATCCCGGCGACCCCGCCTCAGAATTAGCCCTCCGTAGGACCAGCAGTGAGCTCCGCCGGCGGTGCGCTCGAGCTCGCAGGTGCGCGGGTCGAGGCCGCCGAGCAGCAGCTCCACCGCTTACCGCTGCATCTTGCTGCCGCGCAGACCGGCAACTCTCGACGGCGAGCTCCGCCGCCGCCGGCGCGCTCGAGCTCGCAGGCATGCGATGCGAGCCGAGGCCGCCGGGCCACGAGCAGCGCCTCTACTGCGCATCCCCCTGCACCTCGCTGCTGCGCAGCCCGGAGACCCTCGACGCTGAGCTCCGCTGCCGCCGGTGCCCTCCCCTATCTCTCCCATCTGATGCGTTCCGCCCTCGTCGTGCTCCAGCAGGAGCCACGCCGTCAAGCTCATCCATGGCCGCCTGTTGCTTAAGCGCTGCCTCTGCAACTCCGTTATCCCGTCGTCGTCGTGCTCCTGCCGGATCCTCGCCGTCTTGCCTATCCCCGACCACGCGCGGACCTACCTGTGCCCTGCCGATGGAGCAGCCGGCCATGCATGGGGAGGGAGTGGCCGCCGGCGTCCATCACCGGACCGAGGGGAGAAGGAGGACCCGATTGCTTTTCTTTCAGGGGTCCTTTTACAAAATAAAATTATATCCACATGTAATTGACTGTTTTTTGCCACATCACCTTGTCTAGCGGGATCCATCTGTCATAATCGTGCTTAAATCGGCCTAAGTAGGCGACTAGTGTTTTTTGTAAAAAATTAGCCTCAGAATTAATGATTTTTAACACAAAACTGTAGAAGTGTAGTTTCTACAAACCTAACCTTTAATGTCGATATTTTCTGCAATTCACTCTGAGTCTGATCCTACACCCACACTTTTGGCAGAAATATGCATGACCATACGATTCCTCATCAGAATATTTGATATCTGAATAAGAAATTATATTGGCAGCAACCAGTATATCGAGATCTACAGCTATGTATAGAGCTGGCGCTGGCAGCAATGCGTGATCTAATCCATATCCCCTTGTGTTTTTATTCAATAGTAATGCTAAACTAAGCGTGAGTGTAGAATAGCTTATTCTACACCCTCTAGTAATGGTCTATACAAAATATAGTAACGTAGCATACAAAATATAGTAATTTTTTTGACAGTGTAGTAAATTCAAAACTTGGATAGTAAAAAAATTATTTCAAAATTACTACATTTTATACAGTGTTTTACTAGATTTTGTACATAGCGTTACTTGGGTGTAGAATAAGCTATTCTACACTCACGCTTAGAATAGCGTAACCCTATATATATAGTGTTACTATTCATTACCCAGGGTGCAGAATAAGTTATTTTTCATCCGAGGTAATCTTACGATAATTTCATAATTAAATTACGTTTGCAATTTAAATAGTTACATTCCTATTGATTCATTACGTAAAATTTGGCATAAGAAAATAAAAATATAGATCATAAGACAAGAAAATTTGCAGTTTATGTGTATTTTACACTATGTTTTTATGTTTGTAATTTTACATAATATAAAATATTTTTTACAACAATTATATATTTTCTTACGGTGTCTTTTTACGTCGGAAATAAGAGAAAAGTTACGGAACGTAAAATTACGGGGTATTGATGGTAAAATAGAGGGGGTGAAGAATAACTATTCCTCACCCAGGGTGACGAATAGCGTGACCCTATATATATATATATATATATATATATATATATATATATATATATATATATATATATATATATATATATATATATATAAGAGTGAAAACACTTATCTATTAGGTTTGGTGAGGTATGTACTTTTGAGTCATTATACTCGTACCACAGCTCTAACTATGACAAGCACACAATGACGCAAGGTTCTGATTGGTCCAGCTGTTTTGGTAGGGAGAAATTAAGACGAGCTCAGCTCTGATCAGGTTCGGCATTGGTGCTTCAGCTATATAACACCAACCATGGCTTACTGGCAGAGCCTCCAAATGCATGCCATAGTGGATTCCAGACCGCTAAACTTCCTAGTGAGCACTCCTACAGCACATGCACCTTAGAAGATTAGAACATCTGAGCCTAATTAGGCTTGTGAGACATCGGGAACCCACTCAACAGATGCAGACAGGGCAAGAGCCATGGGACATGAGTTACTTTGGTGATGAAATGTGATGGCTTAGCAAGCATGTGTGTCCAATCAGGGCTATGGAAGGCACGGCTTGCAGTAGTGAGATGTTTCCGCAAGCCTGCTTGTTAGCATCTCCCAGAAACGGGAAACCAGTAGACTTCAACTATCCTTAAACATACTGATGAAAAAACCGAGGGGCTGTTTGGTTTCTAGCCACACCTTGCCACACTTTGCCACACCTTACCTTAGGCAAGTTTGACTAAGTTAGGTGTGTATTTGGTTCTAGCCACACCTAAGGCAAGAATTTTTTAATGAGCAGTGAACCCTACATGTCATAGACACAAAAAGTGTGGCAAGGTTTCCTTAGGCAAGCCAAAGTGTGGCTAACAATTTGAGCAACTCAAATAAGGCAAGTGTGACAAGTGTGGCAAAAATAATGTGGCAATGTATGGCAAACATAGTCACAATCCAAACAACCCCTGAGTCCCAAGGACCAGCATGTTTGTGCCGTCAGCGAGGCCCTGGTGCTCGCCTCTCTGTTGGCTCACCGGCCACAGGGCCTTAGACCAACTCCAGCAGAAACCTATCTTGTCCGTCGGACACAGTTTATGTCAAACGGATAAAAAATACTGGCTCAACAACAGACTCTATTTTACTTTTTTATCTGTTTCATATTCGTTTCACCTCATTCCTGAATTAAAGTTGGTCTCGTTGACGCAGAAAACGTCCTCATGTCCCTTTTGGACCCAAAGCCTCCGTTGTGTCCGTCTGCACATGAGTCTAGCCCACCTGTCATTGAAACCGAAGGGACCCACCCACCCATCCATCCATCCCCTCTCTCTCCTCCATTTTCACTATTTCCTTGCACACTGCGTCGACGGCCGCCGGAGCAGGGCACGGGCACGGCTGAGCCGATACTCCTCCTTGCCGGCCGACCAACCAGCACCAGCCTCCCGACCACGGCAGCCGCGACTGGCAGACGGCGAGCAGGCGAGGCTGCGGCGTGGGCGAGGCGGGGCTGGGGCAAGGTGGCGAGCAGCGGCGCGCGAGCGGCTTGTTGAGCTGCGGGCGCGCGCGGGCGTAGCAGCAGCTGCCAGCAGATGAGCGAGCACGGCGGCCTGGCCAGCAACGGGCGCGCGCCCAAGCGCAGCGGCACCCTGAAGCGGAGCGGGGCGTCGGACACGGCGGAGTAGGCGCGTGCGGGGTGGTCCGGAGCGCGGGCGCGTCGGCCGGAGCAGGGCGCTGCTCGGACGCACCGAAGCTCGGGCGCTTCGGCCGAAGCGTGGCACCGCACGGACGCCGCGGCGAGCGAAAGGGCACGCTGCTGTACTAGCTAGCTAGACGGCGAGATGTGGCGCGGGCGAGCTGCTGCTTTGCTAGCTAGCTAGGCAAGCGGGCGAGCTGCTGCTGTGCTAGCTAGCTAGCCAGCCGGGCTAGCGCGGCCGGCTGCTGCGGCAGTGCACGGGCTAGATGGTGTGCGGCCCGGACACTTTGGGTTGGGTCCGTTGCGTTGGGGCACCGATGACCGGACAACCCCTCGTGGACAAGCATGTTTGTTTTTTTTACCCTAAACGAATAAAATCCAAACAAACCGGATGTCCATTTGAAACGGATAAAATTCAAATAAAACGAATGTTCGTTTTGGGTCCTGCACTGAAGTTGGCTTTATTCTGTTGACACCTGTGCAAGGGTTGTGTAGGTGCAAGTTACTCTTCCTGCTTCTGAACCTATTGTGTCGGAATGGCGAAAAGCATTCTTGGGCTTGACATTCCTTGACATGCTTCACAGGCACAACGGTGCAGGTCGGGTTTACCCCGGTCAGGCCAGTCTCGGGCCAAGATGAATTACTAATAGATCAAGTTTTGTACATTTTGTGTTGTCACCGTACTAGATTAAGTAGTTCTTCATTTTTTGTTTGACTGCTCGAGAGTTCCCCTAGAAAAAAAACTAGGGTTAGCTGTCCTCCAGCGCCGCCGCCGAGAGTTTATCGATCACTCTATCTACTATCCCTGACTGCCCCCGCACAAGCTCGGGATAATCAAGGGTGTCTTACTGTCTTTGCGCACAGGCCCGGCCTTGTTTGTGCGCTGGGTGAGTTAGGGCTTCGGGTTTCTTTTAGATTGGATCTCAATATGGCAGAGAAGGGTGAATCGAGTGCAAGAACCGGAAAGGAAAAGGTGGAGGATCTGCTGGGAAGGCTGACGCTGCATGCGGATGGAGATGAGGAATTTGTGTGGGAGGAAGAGATCCAGGAGCCTCCAGCACCGGCAAAGTGGCTGGCCATAGCGCGAGTGCACACGACGAGGGGTTTTAGCCCTACTGCTCTATATTCTGATATGAGATCGGCATGGAATCCGGCTAAGGAGGTAATCTGGAGAAGGTTGGATGAGAACCTCTTTACGGTTCAGTTTGGTTGTTTGGGAGATTGGAATAAGGCCATGAAGCAGGGACCTTGGTTGTTTAGATATCAAGGTGTGTTAATGGAGGAGTACGATGGATATGAAGATCCTACATCAGTTGTACTGAACAAATTGGCGGTCTGGGCTAGAGTCTTGCGGCTGCCGGATAACTATCTGCACGAACCGATCATCAAGGATATGTGCAGACCAATGGGTGAAATCACTGAAGTCCAAATCAAACTCCCGGCTGGTTTTGTGGGAGAATTCATTCGGATAAGAGCTAGAATAGATGTGACAAAAAAACTAACTCGCTTTGTGTCGATCACGAAGGAGAAGAAGAAGGTTTGGTACCAAGTTCAGTACGAGAAGCTGCCGACCTTTTGCGGAAACTGTGGGTTACTTGGGCATTGGCACGAGGAGTGTGGCACGGGCGAGCATGACGAGTCAAAACTTGAATGGGGTGATTTCTTGCTTGTGGATGGAGGCAGAGGCAATGGCCGAGGTAGAAGGGGACGTGCTTCAACAGGACGTGCTCCTGCTAGGGGGTGAGGTAGAGGCCGGGGTGGCCGTTTTGGGGAACTTGACAAAGAATTTCATATGAGGACAACATGGAGAGCTAACCATGTAGATCCTAATGATGGTAACAGTCAAGTCAGGAAGGAAGGGATAGATGTTGACATGTCTGATGCTGACGTGTTAAGTAGGAAGAGGCTTACATATGAAAATTTGACAACAGAGAAACCTGCTGATACAGAAAAAGGAGGGAAGGTATTACAGATTGCTGGGCAATGGAATAGCCAGGAGATGATCAACTTTGTTGCACCGGAGGGGGGGTCTACACCTGGAAAGACCCAACCACCAAAACGATCACGTACTGAGGGTACTCAGTACAATTTAGGTATATCGGCGGCCTCCCAGAGCGAGGCCGACCGGGCACAATGAAAATATTGAGCTGGAATTGTCGTGGCTTAATTCAAGCCGCGACAATAAGGGCGCTTTTGGCTGTCCAAAAGCGCAGGAGTCCGGATATGATGTTCCTAATGGAGACACATCTGGACGAGTACCCGGCAGAGTGTCTTCGGCGTCGCCTGAAGATGGACCATAAATATGTAGTACGGAGTGATGGTCGTAGTGGAGGACTCTTACTTTTTTGGAAGAAGGAATTTGCTGTGTCCTTAAGGCATAAAACAGAAAATTATATAGATGTATTCATCGGTGCTGGACAAGAAAATATTTGGAGAATGACGGGTTTGTATGGAGAGCCAAAGTGGAAGGACAAACACAAAACATGGAAAAGACTCAGGGAACTTAAAAACGTCTGTGATATGCCTTGGATGGTGATAGGGGACCTTAATGAAATCCTATACTCTTTCGAGAAGGAAGGAGGGAATGATCATCCTGAACAGTTTATGCAAGCTTTTAGAGATGCTCTGGAAGACTGTAATTTATCTGATCAGGGTTACGTGGGTGATAAGTTTACTTGGCATAGAGGCCTCATTCGAGAAAGACTGGATCGAGCACTGACGAATGAAGGTTGGAATATAAAATTTCCTTTTGCAAAACTGGACCATCTGTACTATTATAGGTCCGATCATAGGCCGCTACTCATGAATCTGATGGAAGAGGAAGTACAGGATTCGGGAAGACCTACTGTACTTCGGTTTGAAGCATGCTGGCTTCGAGAGGCAAATTTCAGAGAGGTGGCTGAAGGTGCATGGCAGAATATGGGCACAGGCTCACAGTTTCAGAGTTTGGCGACCCGATTGGGTCAAATGCATGCTCATTTGCATAAGTGGGACAACACAGTCCTCAAAAGGAACTCTAGAAACTTGAAGAAAGTACAACATGATCTGGAACAAGTGGCTAGGAGTAATTTATCACCTGAGAATGTGATGAAACATAAGGAACTTGCAAGGGAGGTTGAGAACTTATTAGAGCTAGAAGAGATTCACTTCAGCCAACGATGTGGGCTGGATTGGTTGAAATTTGGGGATAGAAATACCTCATATTTTCAGAGGTATGCATCAGCAAGGAAAAAGGAAAATCGTATCAATGGGTTGCTCAATGACCAAGGGGTTTGGCAGGAGGGTACAACCTACTTAAACCCAATGATCTCAAACTATTTTGCGGGCCTTTTCTCCATAGAGATTCAGGAACCAGACCCAAGCTTGTTGGATAAGGTGGTGCCACGTGTTTCAACCGAGATGAATGATATGTTCTTAAAACCCTACACAGCCGAGGATGTTCGTAAGGCGCTTTTCTCAATTGGGGATCTGAAGGCCCCGGGGACGGATGGACTCCATGCAATTTTTTTAAGAAATGCTGGAGCTTTTTGGGAGATGCCATCACTGTGGAGGTTTTGGATGCAATGAATAAAAAGATCATCCCAGAAGGCTGGAATGACACGGTCATTGTTCTCATACCTAAAGTGACACCCCAGGAAAAATTTCTCAGTATAGGCCCATCAGTTTGTGCAATGTCTTGTATAAGGTAATATAAAAAA
Source organism: Triticum dicoccoides (assembly GCF_002162155.2). Lineage (NCBI taxonomy): Eukaryota > Viridiplantae > Streptophyta > Magnoliopsida > Poales > Poaceae > Triticum > Triticum dicoccoides. Next base: position 382,109,833 of record NC_041380.1, read on the forward strand.
TGATCGCTTTACGATTAAAATCTTGCCTTGATGAAATAATTGCGCCTATCCAAAGTGCTTTTGTTCCCGGCCGTCTTATTACAGATAATATACTGTTGGCGTACGAGTGTATGCACACAATCAAAAATAAGAAGAAAGGGAAGGTAGGGTATTGTGCAGTCAAGTTGGATATGCACAAAGCATATGATCGTGTGGAGTGGAATTTTTTGGAGAGAATGATGCTCAAGCTTGGCTTCCATGGGGAGATTGTGGAACTACTGCTGGCTTGTGTGAGGTCCGTTAAGTATAAGATACGGTTTAATGATCAAGAAACAGATGGGTTTATTCCCACTAGGGGGCTCCGGCAGGGAGACCCCTTGTCACCTTATTTGTTTCTTTTGTGCGCAGAAGGATTTTCTAGTGCTCTGGCTCATAAAGAGGAGGTTCGTGGCATTGAAGGGGTGAAGGTGTGCAGGAATGCACCATCAGTATCACATTTATTATTTGCTGATGACTCTTTAATCCTTATGAAATCTGATATGAATAATGCAACCTCATTGAGACAAGTACTGGACGAATATTGTGCTAGTTCGGGACAGTTAGTCAGTGAAGAAAAAAGCAGTATATTTTTCAGTCCAAATGTTGATATTGAAAGTTGAGATGTGTGCAGAATTAAATATTATGACAGAGGCAATTTCAGATAAATACTTGGGCCTCCCTACTATGGTAGGCCTAGATAGAAGTGACAGTTTCACCCACCTTGTGGAAAGGATTGTCAACAGACTGAAGGGGTGGAAGGAGAAGCTCCTCTCTATGGGGGGCAAAGAAATTCTACTAAAGGCTGTGATTCAGTCTATTCCTGTTTTTGCCATGGCTGTTTTCAATATTCCCAAAAACATATGTAAAGAGATCATAGATGCAATGTCAGGTTTCTGGTGGGGTGACACATAGGAGGAGAAGAAAATGCATTGGCTAGCATGGTGGAAAATGTGTTTCCCAAAAGATAAAGGAGGTATGGGGTTTAGGGACCTTCATGCTTTTAACCTAGCAATGTTGGCAAAACAGAGTTGGAGAATGATCACCAACCCAGAAACATTGTGTGCACAAGTCTTGAGAGCAAAGTACTTTCCGGATGGGAATTTATTAAAAGCCGGTCCAAAAAAGGGATCATCCTATACTTGGCAGAGTATTGTTGCTGGGCTACAAACTTTCAGGAGAGGATATATTTGGAGAGTTGGATCAGGGGAGAAAATAAATATCTGGGAAGATCACTGGGTGCCAAGTAGTCCCACAAGAATGGTCTATACCAGGAAAGGTAACAATCTTCTTAGAACAGTGGATGAACTCATTAATCCATACACAGGATCATGGGACGAACAGTTGATAAGAAGCATTTTTATAACAGTTGATGCGGAAAGAATTTTGAGAATTCCTCTCTTAGAACATTTGCAGGAGGACTTTGTGGCGTGGCACAGGACCAAATCTTTTACATTCTCAGTTCGGTCAGCTTATTACAGAGAATGGGAGCACCAATTTGGTTCCCAGAGTACCACTACCGTGGGGTCAGCTGGTACTAATCCGGTCTGGGCTGTGATTTGGAAACTCAAAGTCCCTAGCAAGGTTAAAATATACATGTGGCGGGCTCTACGTGGAGTGATCCCGGGTGAAAGGGCATTTCCCTACTTTATGTTTTGGATGATGATGATGACAACCCTTTGTGGTCTAATCGTGTGCTATATGTTTCAGGTTCTCGATGCTTAGGCTTACATCGGATTGCTATTGCCTCTCGAAGGAAAAGATCGAAGACGTGTCCTCCACGCTTTTATTTTCTTTGGTCGTAGAGTACCCGTACTATCAAGAGGGAATCCTCATTAGGAAGCTCTGGGGGAATCAGTTCACGTACACTTTTCTCACCCTCTCTTTGCCTTCCTCAGGTGTGTGTGGGAGAGAGAGTTTTCCTTGCCTCTTCCCCTCTTTTCTGCTCACTGTTTCTGCCCAGCAGTTGTACCGCTCTCTGGAGCGGTTGTACCGCTGGCTCTTGTCGCTCACCAGCTTTGCTCGAGCGGTTGTACCGCTGCCTCCGGGCGGTGGTACCGCCACCATGCTCTGCAACAGCTGGGGCGGTGGTTCCGTCCATGCACCGCTCAAGTACCGCTCTCGCTTCTGGTTTGATGCGGTTCTTGGGCGGTAGTGGCCCGATTGGTCCGGTCGTTCCACGATGACCGGTACCACCGGTGGTCCGAGCGGTTCTTCCGCTCAGTACTTAGCCGCCCAAGAGCTCAAGGCCATGCGGTCGTTCCGGCCAGGCACCGCCCAAGTACCGGTCAAGCTCCTGTTTTGATGCGGTGGTTGTGCGGTAGCCAGGCGGTTAGTCCGGTTATTTTTCTTAGCCGGTACTACCGCCCGCCTATCCGGTTGTACCGCTTGGTAGGGTTCTGCAGTTACACCGTGAGTCCCGGTTGTACCGGGACGAGGACCGGTTGTACCGCTGCAGTGCAAAAAACGCAGTAACGGTTGGAAATGTGGGGTGACTATTTAAGGGGGCTTCTCCCACCTACCACTCCTACCTTTGACCTCTCTCACTCCATCATTAATGCCCTTCAAGCTCTCTTGCCCGATCTCTCTCTCTAGCCACTCAAACTTATTGATTTGCTAGGGATTGAAGGAGGAGACCTAGATCTACACTTCCACCAAAGGATATTTGCTTCCCCCATACTTTCTTGTGTGGATTTTGTTACTCTTGGGTGTTTGAGCACCCTAGACGGTTGAGGTCACCTCGGAGCCACATCCCATTATGGTGAAGATTCGTGGTTTTTGTTGGGAGCCTCCAATTAAGTTGTGGATCAAAAGGTATATCGTTCCATGATTGCATCCTTGCTTTACCTTTGTGCATCTAGACCGAACATCATGTTGAGTGTGGGAATTTGTGCACGGTTTCAAGCCGCACCTAAGGAAAGTCACTATGTGGCGGTCAAACGAATCTTTTGATATTTGGCTCATACCCCAAACTTTGGCCTATGGTACCCTAGAGGATCAAACTTCAAGCTTATAGGGTACTCGGATTCCGATTGGGCGGGAGACAAAGTGGATAGGAAGTCCACTTCCTGAGGGTGCCAATTCCTTGGTTGCTCTTTGGTAAGTTGGTCTTCCAAAAAGCAAAGTTGCGTGTCTCTCTCGTCCACTGAGGCGGAGTATGTTGCCGCCGGTAGTTGTTGTGCTCAACTCCTATGGATGAGGCAAACTTTAAAGGATTACGGTGTCACTTGTGACAAAGTGCCTCTTTGGTGTGACAATGAAAGTGCCATCAAGATCTCTCTCAATCCGATGCAACATTTCAAGACGAAGCATATTGAGATCCGGTATCACTTCATCCGGGATCACATTAGACGAGGAGAGATCGAGCTCAACTATGTCAACACTCATGACAACCTTGCAGATATTTTCACGAAGCCCTTAGATGAAGCAAGATTTCGCGAGTTAAGGCATGAGCTAAATATCATTGATTCGAGCAATGTGGCTTGAACCCTTGCACACCCTGTTGGAAATATGCCCTAGAGGCAATAATAAAAGTATTATTATTATATTTCCTTGTTCATGATAATTGTCTTTTATTCATGCTATAACTGTATTATCCGGAAATCGTAATACACGTGTGAATACATAGACCTCAATATGTCCCTAGTGAGCCTCTAGTTGACTAGCTCGTTGTGATCAACAGGTAGTCATGGTTTCCTGGCTATGGACATTGGATGTCGTTGATAACGGGATCACATCATTAGGAGAATGATGTGATGGACAAGACCCAATCCTAAGCATAGCACAAAGATCGTGTAGTTCGTTTGCTAGAGCTTTGCCAATGTCAAGTATCTCTTCCTTTGACCATGAGATCGTGTAACTCCTGGATACCGTAGGAGTGCCTTGCGTGTATCAAACGTCACAACATAACTGGGTGACTATAAAGATACACTACAGGTATCTCCAAAAGTATCTATTGTTTTATGCGGATCGAGACTGGGATTTGTCACTCCGTGTAAACGGAGAGGTATCTCTGGGCCCACTCGGTAGGACATCATCATATGCGCAATGTGACCAAGGAGTTGATCACGGGATGATGTGTTACGGAACGAGTAAAGTGACTTGCCGGTAACGAGATTGAACAAGGTATCGGTATACCGACGATCGAATCTCGGGCAAGTAACATACCGATAGACAAAGGGAATTGAATACGGGATCGATTGAGTCCTTGACATCGTGGTTCATCCGATGAGATCATCGTGGAACATGTGGGAGCAAACATGGGTATCCAGATCCCGTTGTTGGTTATTGACCAGAGAACGTCTCGGTCATGTCTGCATGTCTCCCGAACCCGTAGGGTCTACACACTTAAGGTTCGATGACGCTAGGGTTTTAAAGGAAGCTTGTATGTGGTTACCGAATGTTGTTCGGAGTCCCGGATGAGATCTCGGACGTCACGAGGAGTTCCGGAATGGTCCGGAGGTAAAGATTTATATATGGGAAGTCCTGTTTCGGCGATCGGGACAAGTTTCGGGGTCATCGGTATTGTACCGGGACCACCGAAAGGGTCCCGGGGGCCCACCGGGTGGGGCCACCTGCCCGGGGGGCCACATGGGCTGTAGGGGGTGCGCCTTGGCCTACATGGGCCAAGGGCACCAGCCCCAAGAGGCCCATGCGCCTAGGGAACCCTAGAGGGAAGAGTCCTCAAGGGGGAAGGCACCTCCGAGGTGCCTTGGGGAGGATGGACTCCTCCCCCCCCCCTCTTGGCCGCCGCACCAGATGCCATCTGGAGGCTGGCCGCCGCCCCTTGGGGTGGGAAACCCTAAAGGGGGCGCAGCCCTCCCCTTCCCCTATATATATGAGGCCTAGGGGCTGCCCATAACACGGATTTGATCTCTCGTTGGTGCAGCCCTGCCCCTCTCCCTCCTCCTCTTCTCCCATGGTGCTTGGCGAAGCCCTGCGGGATTGCCACGCTCCTCCACCACCACCACGCCGTTGTGCTGCTGTTGGATGGAGTCTTCCTCAACCTCTCCCTCTCTCCTTGCTGGATCAAGGCGTGGGAGACGTCACCGGGCTGTACGTGTGTTGAACGCGGAGGTGCCGTCCGTTCGGCACTTGATCATCGGTGATCTGAATCACGACGAGTACGACTCCATCAACCCCGTTCACTTGAACGCTTCCGCTTAGCGATCTACAAGGGTATGTAGATGCACTCCCCTTTCTACTCGTTGCTGGTCTCTCCATAGATAGATCTTGGTGTTACGTAGGAAAATTTTGAATTTCTGCTACGTTCCCCAACAGTGGCATCATGAGCTAGGTCTATTGCGTAGATTCTTTGCACGAGTAGAACACAAAGTAGTTGTGGGCGTTGATGTTGTTCAATATGCTTACCGTTACTAGTCCAATCTTGTTTCGACGGTATTGTGGGATGAAGCGGCCCGGACCGACCTTACACGTACTCTTACGTGAGACAGGTTCCACCGATTGACATGCACTTGGTGCATAAGGTGGCTAGCGGGTGCCAGTCTCTCCCACTTTAGTCGGAACGGATTCGATGAAAAGGGTCCTTATGAAGGGTAAATAGCAATTGGCATATCACGTTGTGGTATTGCGTAGGTAAGAAACGTTCTTGCTAGAAACCCATGGCAGCCACGTAAAACACGCAAACAACAATTAGAGGACGTCTAACTTGTTTTTGCAGGGTATGCTATGTGATGTGATATGGCCAAAAGGATGTGATGAATGATATATGTGATGTATGAGATTGATCATGTTCTTGTAATAGGATTCACGACTTGCATGTCGATGAGTATGACAACCGGCAGGAGCCATAGGAGTTGTCTTTATTTTTTGTATGACCTGCGTGTCATTGAAGAACGCCATGTAAACTACTTTACTTTATTGCTAAACGCGTTAGTCATAGAAGTAGAAGTAGTCGTTGGCGTGACAACTTCATGAAGACACGATGATGGAGATCATGATGATGGAGATCATGGTGTCATGCCGGTGACAAGATGATCATGGAGCCCCGAAGATGAAGATCAAAGGAGCTATATGATATTGGCCATATCATGTCACTACTCTATTTGATTGCATGTGATGTTTATCATGTTTATGCATCTTGTTTACTTAGGACGACGGTAGTAAATAAGATGATCCCTTACAAAATTTCAAGAAGTGTTCTCCCCTAACTGTGCACCGTTGCTACAGTTCGTCGCTTCTAAGCACCACGTGATGATCGGGTGTGATGGATTCTTACGTTCACATACAACGGGTGTAAGACAGTTTTACACAGCGAAAACACTTAGGGTTAACTTGACGAGCCTAGCATGTGCAGACATGGCCTCGGAACACGGAGACCGAAAGGTCGAGCATGAGTCATATAGTAGATACGATCAACATGAAGATGTTCACCGATGATGACTAGTCCGTCTCACGTGATGATCGGACACGGCCTAGTTTGACTTGGATCATGTAATCACTTAGATGACTAGAGGGATGTCTATCTGAGTGGGAGTTCATAAGATGAACTTAATTATCCTGAACATAGTCAAAAGACCTTTTGCAAATTATGTCGTAGCTCGCGCTTTAGTTCTACTGTTTTAGATATGTTCCTAGAGAAAATATAGTTGAAAGTTGACAGTAGCGATTATGCGGACACTAGAACGCTTATGTCCTTAATGCACTGCTCAGTGTGCTGAACCCCAAACGTCGTTTGTGGATGTTTCGAACATCGAACATACACGTTTTGATAACTACGTGATAGTTCAGTTAAATGGTTTAAGTAGAGGCACCAAAGACGTTTTCGAAACATCGCGGAACATATGAGATGTTTCGAGGGCTGATATTGGGATTTCAGGCTCGTGCCCACGTCAAGAGGTATAAGACCTCCGACAATTTTCTTAGCCTACAAACTAAGGGAGAAAAGCTCAATCGTTGAGCTTGTGCTCAGATTGTCTGAGTGCAACAATCACTTGAATCAAGTGGGAGTTGATCTTCCAAATGAGATAGTGATGTTTCTCCAAAGTCATTGCCGCCAAGCTGCTAGAGCTTCGTGATGAACTATAACATATCAGGAATAGATATGATGATCCTTGAGGTATTCGCGATGTTTGACACCGCGAAAGTAGAAATCAAGAAGGAGCATCAATTGTTGATGGTTGGTGAAACCACTAGTTTCAAGAAGGGCAAGGGCAAGAAGGGATACTTCATGAAACGGCAAATCGGCTGCTGCACTAGTGAAGAAACCCAAGGTTGAACCCAAACCCGAGACTAAGTGCTTCTGTAATAAGGGGAACAGCTACTGGAGCAGCATTACCCTAGATACTTGGTAGATGAGAAGGCTGGCAAGGTCGATAGAAGTATATTGGATATACATTATGTTAATGTGTACTTTACTAGTACTCCTAGTAGCACCAGGGTATTAAGATACCGGTTCAGTTGCTAAGTGTTAGTAACTCGAAATAAAAAGCTACGAAATAAAAGGAGACTAGCTAAAGGTGAGCTGATGATATGTGTTGGAAGTGTTTCCAAGGTTGATGTGATCAAGCATCGCACGCTCCCTCTACCATCAAGATTAGTATTAAACCTGAATAAGTGCTCTTGCACCTAAAGGAATGGTTTATTGAATTTTGATCGTAGGGATACACATTTTCATGCCAAAAGATATAAGATAGTAATGATAGTACCACTTACTTGTGGCACTGCCATGTAAGTCATAATGGTATAAAACGCATGAAGAAGCTCCATGTTGATGGATCTTTGGACTCACTCGTTTTTGAAAAGTTTGAGACTTGCGAACCATGTCTATTGGTGTATATGCATGAAGAAACTCCATGCAAATGGATCGTTTGGACTCACTTGATTTTGAATCACTTGAGATATGCAAATCATACCGCATGGACAAGATGACTGAAAAGCCTCACTTTCAGTAAAATGGAACAAGATAGCAACTTGTTGGAAGCAACACATTTTGATGTGTGTAGTCCAATGAGTGCTGAGGCGTGCAGTGAATATCGTTATGATCTTACTTCACAGATGATTCGAGTAGATGTTGAGAATATTTACTTGATGAAACACAATTCTGAATTATTGAATGGTTCAAGTAATTTCAGAGTGAAGTAGAAGATCATTGTGACAAGAGGATAAAATGTCTATGATATGATCATAGAGATGAATATCTGAGTTACGAGTTTTGCCACACAATTAAGACATTGTGGAAATTGTTTCGCAATTAATACCGCCTAGAACACCATAGTGTGATGGTGTGTCCGAACATCATAGTTGCACCCTATTGGATATGGTGCGTACCATGATGTCTCTTATCGAATTACCACTATCGTTCATGGGTTAGGCATTAGAGACAACCACATTCACTTTAAATAGGGCACCACGTAATTCCGATGAGATGACACCGTATGAATTATGGTTTAGAGAAACCTAAGTTGTCGTTTCTTAAAAGTTTGGGGCTGTGACGCTTATATGAAAAAGTTTCAGGTTGATAAGCTCGAACCCAAAGCGGATAAAATGCATCTTCATAGGAAACCCAAAACAGTTGGGTATACCTCCTAATTCAGATCCGAAAGCAATATGGATTGTTTCTAGAATCGGGTCCTTTCTCGAGGAAAAGTTTCTCTCGAAAGAATTGAGTGGGAGGATGGTGGAGACTTGATGAGGTTATTGAACCGTCTCTTCAACTAGTGTGTAGCAGGGCATAGGAAGTTGTTCCTGTGGCACCTACACCAATTGAAGTGGAAAACTTATGATAGTGATCATGAAGTTTCGGATCAAGTCACTACCGAACCTCGTAGGACGACAAGGACGCGTACTGCTTCAGAGTGGTAAGGTGATCCTGTCTTAAAGGTCATGTTGCTAGACAACAATGAACCTACGAGCTATGGAGAAGCGATGGTGGGCCCGGATTCCGATAAATGGCTTGAGGCCATAAAATCCGAGAACGGATCCATGGACTTTGGTGGACTTGCCCGATGATCGGCAAGCCATTAAGGTAAATGGATCTTTAAGAAGAAGACGGACGTGGATGGTAATGTCACCGTCTATGAGGCTCGACTTGTGGCGAAGAGTTTTTCACAAGTTCAAGGAGTTGACCACGATGAGATTTTCTCATCCGTAGCGATGCTTAAGTCCGTCGGAATCATGTTAGCATTAGCTGCATTTATGGAATCTGGCTGACGGATGTCAAAACGAGTTTCCTTACCAGTTTTTCGTAAGGAAAGGTTGTATGTAATACAATCAGAAAGTTTTTGTCGATCCTAAGGATGCTAAAAGGTATGCTAGCTCCAGCGATCCTTCTAAGGACTGGAGTGAGCATCTCGGAGTTGGAATGTATGCTTTGATGATGATCAAAGATTTTGGGTTTGTACAAAGTTTATGAGAAACTTGTATTTCCAAAGAAGTGAGTGGGAGCACTATAGAATTTCTGATGAGTATATGTTATTGACATATTGTTGATCAGAAATGACGTAGAATTTCTGGAAAGCATATAGGGTTATTTTGAAAGTGTTTTTCAATGGAAAGCCTGGATTAAGCTGCTTGAGCATTGAGCATCAAGATCTATAAGGATAGATCAAAACGCTTAATGGTACTTTCAAATGAGCACATACCTTGACATGATCTTGAAGGTGTTCAAGATGGATCAGTCAAAGAAGAAGTTCTTGCCTGAGTTGTAAGGTACGAAGTTAGGACTTAAAGCTCGACCACGGCAGAATAGAGAGAAAGGACGAAGGTCGTCCCCTATGCTTTAGACGTAGACTCTACAGTATGCTATGCTGTGTACCGCACCGAAAGTGTGCCTTGCCATGAGTCAGTCAAGGGGTACAAGAGTGATCCATGAATGGATCATAGGACAGCGGTCAAAGTTATCCTTAGTAACTAGTGGACTAAGGAATTTTCTCGATTATGGAGGTGGTAAAAGAGTTCGTCGTAAAGGTTACGACGATGCAAGCTTGACACCTATCCGGATAGCTCTGAGTAGAGAGACCGGATACATATAATGGAGCAATAATTTAGAATAGCTCCAAGTAGAACAGTTGTTTGGAATAGCTCCAAATAGAGCGTGGTAGCTGCATCTAGGAGATGACATGGAGATTTGTAAAGCACACACGGATCTGAAAGGTTCAGACCCGTTGACTAAAACCTCTCTCACAAGCAACATGATCAAACCAAAACTCATTGAGTATTAATCACATAGTGATGTGAACTAGACTACTGATTCTAGTAAACTCTTGGGTATTAGTCACATGGCGATGTGACCTGTGAGTGTTAGTCACATGGCGATGTGAACTAGATTATTGACTCTAGTGCAAGTGGGAGACTGTTGGAAATATGCCCTAGAGGCAATAATAAAAGTATTATTATTATATTTCCTTGTTCATGATAATTGTCTTTTATTCATGCTATAACTGTATTATCCGGAAATCGTAATACACGTGTGAATACATAGACCTCAATATGTCCCTAGTGAGCCTCTAGTTGACTAGCTCGTTGTGATCAACAGATAGTCATGGTTTCCTGGCTATGGACATTGGATGTCGTTGATAACGGGATCACATCATTAGGAGAATGATGTGATGGACAAGACCCAATCCTAAGCATAGCACAAAGATCGTGTAGTTCGTTTGCTAGAGCTTTGCCAATGTCAAGTATCTCTTCCTTTGACCATGAGATCGTGTAACTCCTGGATACCGTAGGAGTGCCTTGGGTGTATCAAACGTCACAACGTAACTGGGTGACTATAAAGATACACTACAGGTATGTCCGAAAGTATCTATTGTTTTATGCGGATCGAGACTGGGATTTGTCACTCCGTGTAAACGGAGAGGTATCTCTGGGCCCACTCGGTAGGACATCATCATATGCGCAATGTGACCAAGGAGTTGATCACGGGATGATGTGTTACGGAACGAGTAAAGTGACTTGCCGGTAACGAGATTGAACAAGGTATCGGTATACCGACGATCGAATCTCGGGCAAGTAACATACCGATAGACAAAGGGAATTGAATACGGGATCGATTGAGTCCTTGACATCGTGGTTCATCCGATGAGATCATCGTGGAACATGTGGGAGCAAACATGGGTATCCAGATCCCGCTGTTGGTTATTGACCGGAGAACGTCTCGGTCATGTCTGCATGTCTCCCGAACCCGTAGGGTCTACACACTTAAGGTTCGATGACGCTAGGGTTTTAAAGGAAGCTTGTATGTGGTTACCGAATGTTGTTCGGAGTCCCGGATGAGATCCCGGACGTCACGAGGAGTTCCGGAATGGTCCGGAGGTAAAGATTTATATATGGGAAGTCCTGTTTCGGCGATCGGGACAAGTTTCGGGGTCATCGGTATTGTACCGGGACCACCGGAAGGGTCCCGGGGGCCCACCGGGTGGGGCCACCTGCCCGGGGGGCCACATGGGCTGTAGGGGGTGCGCCTTGGCCTACATGGGCCAAGGGCACCAGCCCCAAGAGGCCCATGCGCCTAGGGAACCCTAGAGGGAAGAGTCCTCAAGGGGGAAGGCACCTCCGAGGTGCCTTGGGGAGGATGGACTCCTCCCCCCCCCCTCTTGGCCGCCGCACCAGATGCCATCTGGAGGCTGGCCGCCGCCCCTTGGGGTGGGAAACCCTAAAGGGGGCGCAGCCCTCCCCTTCCCCTATATATATGAGGCCTAGGGGCTGCCCATAACACGGATTTGATCTCTCGTTGGTGCAGCCCTGCCCCTCTCCCTCCTCCTCTTCTCCCATGGTGCTTGGCGAAGCCCTGCGGGATTGCCACGCTCCTCCACCACCACCACGCCGTTGTGCTGCTGTTGGATGGAGTCTTCCTCAACCTCTCCCTCTCTCCTTGCTGGATCAAGGCGTGGGAGACGTCACCGGGCTGTACGTGTGTTGAACGCGGAGGTGCCGTCCGTTCGGCACTTGATCATCGGTGATCTGAATCACGACGAGTACGACTCCATCAACCCCGTTCACTTGAACGCTTCCGCTTAGC
>NC_041380.1:382122055-382167295 GCF_002162155.2 Triticum dicoccoides
TCAATGAACTCTCCCTCCCCCCATTATGCATAAATTGATTGTGTCTTTCACATTAGCCATATTTGATGGTACTTGTGCTTCAAAGACGAGTTTTGGTCATGGACCCAAGGATAATTCTTCGCGGTGCCATACCAATTGACTCAAACATAGGTGGCCTCGGCCACCGTCCTCTCTTCGGGAGGTTGGAGTTAGCCTTGTTGTTCTCGTGTTGTTTTCTCTCTTTCTCTCTTTGCTCTTTGTGTTAGGTTCTCCTAAGGTGTTGTTTCTCTCCTGTTTTGTGCCCCTTCTTCCTCCCTTCGGATTGCACTCTTTTGATCTCGGCTTGGGCTTAGGTGGTCGGGCGGTACAACCGGTACCACGAGCGGTTCTACTGCTGGTACCGGGTTGTGCCGTCCCAAGGGTCTCCGTTCGGTGCTTGGGCGGTTTCACCGCACAAACCCATGGTAACCCACGTCCGGTACTACCGGTTGATGCCGTGCGGTACTACTGCTGCCTCCCAGGAACCAGAAGTACCGCCTCCATCCACCAATCTGTACCAGACGAGCGGTACAACCGCTCCCCTAAGCGGTTCTACCGGGGCGTGTGTACGGGCCTATATATACTCGACGGGGCTGAAGGGTTGTCTTTTTCCCTTCGTCCTCGTTCCTTTTTTTGCCCTAGCCGCCGACCATCTCTACCCCTGCCCCGGAGTGCGTCTCGCGCTTCGGATCCTTGGCTCTCCGTGGATTCTCTCCGTGGAGGCCTCCCGATCTCTTCCCATGGATGGTGGTAATGCCTCGTGTTCTTTGCCTCTAGATTTTTTTAGGGTTCTTCCTTGTCTAGGGCTTTACTTATCTTTCCGCGTTTAGTGTTTGATCTATGGCTTAGAAGAGTTCTTTGTTAGCCTCCTGTCTTGTTTGCAGCACTTAGAATTCGGAATATTACTTGTGTGATTCGTATGCCTCGGTTAGATCTATCTTCCCTGGTAGTTCCACTGTCAGCGGTTCTACCGCCCCTACGGGCGGTACAACCGCTGGAGCGGTACTACCGGCGGAAGATCCGGTACAACCGGAGTATATCAACCACTAAGCACTGTTCTATCTTCTCTGTTGTTGCAACTTGTTCCTTTTCTGCTAGTGGGTGCAATCCTCTCATCCTTGTTGGGTTTTTGTGTGTTCTTTTCATGTGTGTGTTCAGGTGGCTCTAGTTCTCGCTCTGCTCCTTGCAAGACCAAGAAGAGGGCACGAAGGACCTTGCGCCCGGTTGTGTCTGATGATGAAGAAGAAGTTGTGATTCCCACCAAGCCCACTCGCCGTGAAAAGTCTGCAGCTGCTAAGCAACGTGTGGTTATGCCGTTGCATCGTTGGAAAGCCAAGGATTGGGAAGCCTTCCGCTCAAAGAATCCGTATGAGGTTCCCATTGCTCCCCTTTGGACCACTGTTCAGTTCTGGAATGAGATGCAAGTGCGGATTGTTCATGAACTCTTTGAGCACAACAAGAATAGATATGCCAAGCAGTGGACAATTGATTTTGATCATTGGAGAAACAACATGGAGTATTTTGGTGAGGCGTTAGCTCTCTGCGAGGAGTTTGATCTTGTCAAGATCATGTCAGTCAACTGTGACTTTGATGTTCAACTCATCCATCAGTTCTATGCCACGGTTCATTTTGGGGAAGATGATGTGCGCACTCTCACCTTCATGTGTCGCGATGAATTGTTTCACGTTCCCTGGAGGGCTTTCTGCAATGCTATTGGGTACGAGGATACCGGTCTGGAAGGAAGGGGTGGCATTCGCCCTCATGATTTTCCCGAGTCCATGCCTAAGGAGAAGCTTGCCCCTCTGTACATTCGGGGCCGTGGGATTATTGGAGAATCCAAGGATTTGGAGAAGGTCTATGACATCATGCACCAAGTGTTCCGCAATGTGCTCTTGCCCAAGGTGGGCAATCAAGATGAGATTCATGGCTATCTGGTTGATTTGATGGTTGCTATGAAGACCATGGTGGGGACAGGGGCAATGTTTGATGTGTCAAATTGGTTGTGGCATGAGATGTACAACATGGTCATCTACCGTAAAGTCCCAATCTACGCTCCATTTGTCATGTGCTTTCTGAACTCTGTGTGGGTTGTTCGTCGTCCTGGAGAGCTCCTCACTTCTCCAGACAACCTCACTGTTCATGAGGTCAAGCTCCTTAAGAAGAAGAAGCATGCCGAGCCTCGCTTCCCTGAACATGCTCCTGAGGATGTCTATGCTACTTCTGACGATGAGGACTTTGAGCTGGAGCCAGGGGCCCAGCCTTCATGGGTGGCCAAACTTACTGCCAAGGTGAAGAAGACCTTTTGTCTCCAGGCTGACATCCAGAAGAAGATGTATGAGGCACATGTCAATGAGAAGCTTGCACGGCGTCGCCAAATTGCAATGATGAAGCACCTCAACATGCAGGTTCAGAGTGGCTCTGAGAAGAACATCACCCCAGAGGAGCGTTGGATCTCTACCCATAGCACCTGGACTGATGATGAAGCCCCTCCCCAGCCATCATCCTCGTTTGCAGCAGCTAACAATGCCATGGAAGAATTTGATCACGACGACGATGACGACTCTGATGATGAAGATCCAGATGCAACCGAGGAGTCAGAGGAGGATGCCTGAGCTTTGGGTCGCTAGCTTCGCTCTTTTCCTTTTTGGTGTCTTGATGCCAAAGGGGGAGAGGGTTCTATAGGTCTCGGGGATTTGCTTGGGTTTTTCTCGTGTTTTGTGTTTGGTTGTGGACCTATTTCGTTCCGTGCTGTGTGTGAGACTTGTTACTCCGTTTACCTTTCCGTTCGTAGGTCTTTATCGTTATTATTGCCTCTAAGTATTTTATTGTCTATCCTTTTGAGATCAGAGTGATGAGTCTATAAAATCTAGGGGGAGTCTAGTCCTGAAAGTGTGTCCATGCTTTCTATCAGCTAGTACTTGTTGGGGCACACATTCAGGGGGAGTTCCGTCTAGATATCATTGACTTATCTCTTGCAAATCGTGTTGTTGTCATCATCCACCAAAAAGGGGGAGATTGAAAGGGCATTTCCCTACTTTATGTTTTGGATGATGATGACAACCCTTTGTGGTCTAATCGTGTGCTATATGTTTCAGGTTCTCGATGCTTAGGCTTACATCGGATTGCTATTGCCTCTCGAAGGAAAAGATCGAAGACGTGTCCTCCACGCTTTTATTTTCTTTGGTCGTAGAGTACCCGTACTATCAAGAGGGAATCCTCATTAGGAAGCTCTGGGGGAATCAGTTCACGTACACTTTTCTCACCCTCTCTTTGCCTTCCTCAGGTGTGTGTGGGAGAGAGAGTTTTCCTTGCCTCTTCCCCTCTTTTCTGCTCACTGTTTCTGCCCAGCGGTTGTACCGCTCTCTGGAGCGGTTGTACCGCTGGCTCTTGTCGCTCACCAGCTTTGCTCGAGCGGTTGTACCGCTGCCTCCGGGCGGTGGTACCGCCACCATGCTTTGCAACAGCTGGGGCGGTGGTTCCGTCCATGCACCACTCAAGTACCGCTCTCGCTTCTGGTTTGATGCGGTTCTTGGGCGGTAGTGGCCCGATTGGTCCGGTCGTTCCACGATGACCGGTACCACCGGTGGTCCGAGCGGTTCTTCTGCTCAGTACTTAGCCGCCCAAGAGCTCAAGGCCATGCGGTTGTTCCGGCCAGGCACCGCCCAAGTACCGGTCAAGCTCCTGTTTTGATGCGGTGGTTGTGCGGTAGCCAGGCGGTTAGTCCGGTTATTTTTCTTAGCCGGTACTACCGCCCGCCTATCCGGTTGTACCGCTTGGTAGGGTTCTGCAGTTACATCGTGAGTCCCGGTTGTACCGGGACGAGGACCGGTTGTACCGCTGCAGTGCAAAAAATGCAGTAACGGTTGGAAATGTGGGGTGACTATTTAAGGGGGCTTCTCCCACCTACCACTCCTACCTTTGACCTCTCTCACTCCACCATTAATGCCCTTCAAGCTCTCTTGCCCGATCTCTCTCTCTAGCCACTCAAACTTGTTGATTTGCTAGGGATTGAAGGAGGAGACCTAGATCTACACTTCCACCAAAGGATATTTGCTTCCCCCATACTTTCTTGTGTGGATTTTGTTACTCTTGGGTGTTTGAGCACCCTAGACGGTTGAGGTCACCTCGGAGCCACATTCCATTGTGGTGAAGCTTCATGGTTTTTGTTGGGAGCCTCCAATTAAGTTGTGGAGAGAGCCCCAACCTTGTTTGTAAAGGTTCGGTCGCCGCCTTCAGGGGCACCAATAGTGGAATCACGGCATCTCGCATTGTGTGAGGGCGTGAGGAGAATACGGTGGCCCTAGTGGCTTCTTGGGGAGCATTGTGCCTCCACACCGCTCCAACGGAGACGCACTTCCTCTCAAAGGGAAGGAACTTCGGCAACACATCCTCGTCTCCACCGTCTCCACTCTTGGTTATCTCGTGCCTTTATTTGAGCAAGCTTACTTGTTTCATATCTCTTGCTTGCTTGTGTACCTATCCTCATTGCATCATATAGGTTGCTCACCTAGTTGCATATCTAGACAACCTACTTTGATGCAAAGTTTAAATTGTTAAAGAAAAGCTAAAAATTGTTAGTTGCCTATTCACCCCCCCTCTAGTCAACCATATTGATCCTTTCACCGGGAATGGGGGTTTTGGCACACAGGCACATCAAAGTGTCTCCCCAATGCCCTATTTGTCAACAAGAAGCGGAAGACATTCGTCACCTGCTTTTCACATGTATGCGTGCACAAACAGTATGGTCTGCCCTTGGTATTTCGGACTTGATAGATAGAGCTTTGGCTGTCAATCATTATGGATCTGTGGTGCTTGAAGAACTATTAAGATGGCCGAAGCAGAAATCTCCGGTCCTCGGACAACTTGGTTTTCAAGAAACTGTGGCTGTTGGTGCCTGGTACATTTGGTGGGAGAGAAGAGAGGCCTTGAAAGGAGCTAGCATCAAGACTCCGGCGAGCTCAGCTTTTTCAATCCATGCAATTATAGCAAATAATGCAGGACACTTGCCAAAGGAGTCCGTGGAGAGAGTTACATGGAGTAAACCACCCATCGGCATGTACAAGGTAAACACTGATGCCTCCTTTTTTGAGGATGGATCGGGTGCAGTTGCAGCAGTGGTCCGTGTTGGGGAATGTAGTAATTTCAAAAAAATTCCTACGCACACGCAAGATCATGGTGATGCATAGCAACGAGAGGGGAGAGTGTTGTCTATGTAGCCTCGTAGACTGGAAGCGGAAGTGTTAACACAATGCGGTTGATGTAGTCGTACGTCTTCACGACCCGACCGATCAAGCACCGAAACTACGGCACCTCCGAGTTCTGGCACACGTTCAGCTCGATGACGATCCCCGGACTCCGATCTAGCAAAGTGTCAGGGAAGAGTTCCGTCAGCATGACGGCGTGGTGACGATCTTGATGTTCTACCGTCACAGGGCTTCGCCTAAGCACCGCTACAATATTATCGAGGATTATGGTGGAGGGGGGCACCGCACACGGCTAAGAGAATGATCACGAAGATCAACTTTTGTGTCTAGAGGTGCCCCCCTGCCCCTGTATATAAAGGAGCAAGGGGGAGAGGCCGGCCGGCCCTTGGGGCATGCCAAGGAGGGGGGAGTCCTCCTCCTAGTAGGAGTAGGACTCCCCTTTCCTAGTCCAACTAGGAAGAGAGAAGGGGGAAGGAAAGAGAGGGAGAGGGAGAGGGAAAGAGGGGCCGCGCCCCCCTCCCCTAGTCCAATTCGGACTCCCCATGGGAGGGGGCGCACCACCTCCTGGGCTGCTGCCCTCTCTCTCCCCTCAGGCCCACTAAGGCCCAATACTTCCCCGGGGAGTTCCGGTAACCCTTCTGGCACTCCGGTTTTCTCCGAAATCACCCGAAACACTTCCAGTGTCTGAATATAGCCGTCCAATATATCAATCTTTATGTCTCGACCATTTAGAGACTCCTCATCATGTCCGTGATCATATCCGGGACTCCGAACAACCTTCGATACATCAAAATATATAAACCCATAATGAAATTGTCATCGTAACGTTAAGCGTGTGGACCCTACAGGTTCGAGAACAATGTAGACATGACCGAGACATGTCTCCAGTCAATAACTAATAGCAGAACCTGGATGCTCATATTGGCTCCCACATATTCTACGAAGATCTTTTATCGGTCAGACCGCATAACAACATACGTTGTTCCCTTTGTCATCGGTATGTTACTTTCCCGAGATTTGATCATCGGTATCTCAATACCTAGTTCAATCTCGTTACCAGCAAGTCTTTTTACTTGTTCCGTAACACATCATCCCGCAGCTAACTTATTAGTTGCAATGCTTGCAAGGCTTATGTGATGTGCATTACCGAGAGGGCCCAGAGATACCTCTCCGACAATCGGAGTGACAAATCCTAATCTCGAAATACGCCAACCCAACAAGTACCTTCGGAGACACTTGTAGAGCACCTTTATAATCACCCAGTTACATTGTGACGTTTGGTAGCACACAAAGTGTTCCTCCGGTAAACGGGAGTTGCATAATCTCATAGTCATAGGAACATGTAAGTCATGAAGAAAGCAATAGCAACAAACTAAACGATCAAAGTGCTAAGCTAACGAAATGGGTCAAGTCAATCACATCATTCTCCTAATGATGTGATCCCGTTAATCAAATGACAACTCATGTCTATGGTTAGGAAACTTAACCATCTTCGATCAACGAGCTAGTCAAGTAGAGGCATACTAGTGACACTATGTTTGTCTATGTATTCACACATGTATTATGTTTCTGGTTAATACAATTCTAGCATGAATAATAAACATTTATCATGATATAAGGAAATAAATAATAACTTTATTACTGCCTCTAGGGCATATTTCCTTCAGTCTCCGACTTGCACTAGAGTCAATAATCTAGATTACACAGTAATGATTCTAACACCCATGGAGCCTTGGTGCTGATCATGTTTTGCTCGTGGAAGAGGCTTAGTCAGCGGGTCTGCAACATTCAGATCCGTATGTATCTTGCAAATTTCTATGTCTCCCACTTGGACTAAATCCCGAATGGAATTGAAGCATCTCTTGATGTGCTTGGTTCTCTTGTGAAATCTGGATTCCTTTGCCAAGGCAATTGCACTAGTATTGTCACAAAATATTTTCATTGGACCCGATGCACTAGGTATGACACCTAGATCGGATATGAACTCCTTCATCCAGACTCCTTCATTTGCTGCTTCCGAAGCAGCTATGTACTCTGCTTCACATGTAGATCCAGCCACGACACTTTGTTTTGAACTGCACCAACTGACAGCTCCCCCGTTTAGTAAAAATACGTATCCGGTTTGTGATTTAGAATCGTCCGGATCAGTGCCAAAGCTTGCATCAACGTAACCATTTACGATGAGCTCTTTGTCACCTCCATATACGAGAAACATATCCTTAGTCCTTTTCAGGTATTTCAAGATGTTCTTGACCGTTGTCCAGTGATCCACTCCTAGATTACTTTGGTATCTCCCTGCTAGACTTATAGCAAGGCACACATCAGGTCTGGTACACAGCATTGCATACATGATAGAGTCTATGGCTGAAGCATAGGGAACATCTTTCATTTTCTCTCTATCTTCTGCGGTGGTCGGACATTGAGTCTTACTCAACTTCACACCTTGTAACATAGGCAAGAACCCTTTCTTTGCTTGATCCATTTTGAACTTCTTCAAGACTTTGTCAAGGTATGAGCTTTGTGAAAGTCCAATTAAGCGTCTTGATCTATCTCTATAGATCTTAATGCCCAATATGTAAGCAGCTTCACCGAGGTCTTTCATTGAAAAACTCTTATTCAAGTATCCCTTTATGCTATCCAGAAATTCTATATTATTTCCAATCAATAATATGTCATCCACATATAATATCAGAAATGCTACAGAGCTCCCACTCACTTTCTTGTAAACACAGGCTTCTCCAAAAGTCTGTACAAAACCAAATGCTTTGATCACACTATCAAAGCATTTATTCCAACTTCGAGAGGCTTCCACCATTCCATAAATGGATCGCTGGAGCTTGCACACTTTGTTAGCTCCCTTTGGATCGACAAAACCTTCTGGTTGCATCATATACAACTCTTCTTCCAGAAATCCATTCAAGAATGAAGTTTTGACATCCATTTGCCAAATTTCATAATCATAAAATGCGACAATTACTAACATGATTCGGACAGACTTAAGCATCGCTACGGGTAAGAAGGTCTCATCATAGTCAATCCCTTGAACTTGTCGAAAATCTTTTGCAACAAGTCGAGCTTTATAGACAGTAACATTATCGTCAGCGTCAGTCTTCTTCTTGAAAATCCATTTATTCTCAATTGCTTGCCAATCAACGGGAAAGTCAACCAAAGTCCACACTTTGTTCTCATACATGGATCCCATCTCAGATTTCATGGCTTCTAGCCATTTTGCGGAATCTGGCTCACCATCGCTTCTTCATAGTTCGTAGGTTCATCATGATCTAGTAGCATGACTTCCAGAACAGGATTACCGTACCACTCTGGTGCGGATCTTACTCTGGTTGATCTACGAGGTTCAGTAGTAACTTGATCTGAAGTTTCATGATCATTATCATTAGCTTCCTCACTAATTGGTGTAGGTGTCACAGAAACCGGTTTCTGTGATGTACTACTTTCCAATAAGGGAGCAGGTATAGTTACCTCATCAAGTTCTACTTTTCTCCCACTCACTTCTTTCGAGAGAAACTCCTTCTCTAGAAAAACTCCGAATTTAGCAACAAAAGTCTTGCCTTCGGATCTGTGATAGAAGGTGTACCCAACAGTCTCCTTTGGGGTATCCTATGAAGACACATTTCTCCGATTTGGGTTCGAACTTATCAGGTTGAAGCTTTTTCACATAAGCATCGCAGCCCCAAACTTTCAGAAACGACAACTTTGGTTTCTTGCCAAACCATAGTTCATAAGGCGTTGTCTCAACGGATTTCGATGGTGTCCTATTTAACGTGAATGTAGCCGTCTCTAAAGCATAACCCCAAAACGATAACGGTAAATCAGTAAGAGACATCATAGATCGCACCATATCTAATAAAGTACGATTACGGCGTTCGGACACACCATTATGCTGTGGTGTTCCGGGTGGCGTGAGTTGCGAAACTATTCTGCATTTTTTCAAATGTAGACCAAACTTGTAAC
The DNA here is from genome assembly GCF_002162155.2 of Triticum dicoccoides. Lineage (NCBI taxonomy): Eukaryota > Viridiplantae > Streptophyta > Magnoliopsida > Poales > Poaceae > Triticum > Triticum dicoccoides. Next base: position 382,131,250 of record NC_041380.1, read on the forward strand.
TCAAATATTCTCCTCCACGATCAGATCGTAGAAACTTTATTTTCTTGTTACGATGATTTTCAACTTCACTCTGAAATTCTTTAAACTTTTCAAATGTTCCAGACTTATGTTTCATTAAGTAGATATACCCATATCTGCTTAAATCATCTGTGAAGGTGAGAAAATAACGATATCCGCCACGAGCCTCAACATTCATTGGACCACATACATCTGTATGTATGATTTCCAACAAATCCGTTGCTCTCTCCATAGTACCGGAGAACGGCGTTTTAGTCATCTTACCCATGAGGCACGGTTCGCAAGTACCAAGTGATTCATAATCAAGTGGTTCCAAAAGTCCATCAGTATTGAGTTTCTTCATGCGCTTTACACCGATATGACCTAAACGGCAGTACCACAAATAAGTTGCACTATCATTATCAACTCTGCATGTTTTGATTTCAACACTATGAATATGTGTATCACTACTATCGAGATTCATCAAAAATAGACCACTCTTCATGGGTGCATGACCATAAAAGATATTACTCATATAAATAGAACAATCATTATTCTCTGATTTAAATGAATAACCATCTCGCATCAAACAAGATCCAGATATAATGTTCATGCTCAACGCTGGCATCAAATAACAATTATTTAGGTCTAATACTAATCCCGAAGGTAGATGTAGAGGTAGCGTGCCGACCGCGATCACATCGACTTTGGAACCATTTCCCACGCGCATCGTCACCTCGTCCTTAGCCAATCTTCGCTTGATCCGTAGCCCCTGTTTCGAGTTGCAAATGTTAGCAACAGAACCAGTATCAAATACACAGGTGCTACTGCGAGCATTAGTAAGCTACACATCAATAACATGTATACCACATATACCTTTGTTCACTTTGCCATCCTTCTTATCCGTCAAATACTTGGGGCAGTTCCGCTTTCAGTGACCAGTCTGCTTGCAGTAGAAGCACTCAGTCTCAGGCTTAGGTCCAGACTTAGGTTTCTTCTCCTGAGCAGCAACTTGTTTGCTGTTCTTCTTGAAGTTCTCTTTCTTCTTCCCTTTGCCCTTTTTCTTGAAACTGGTGGTCTTATTGACCATCAACACTTGATGCTCCTTCTTGATTTCTACCTCCGCGGCTTTTAGCATTGCGAAGAGCTCAGGAATAGTCTTATTCATCCCTTGCATATTATAGTTCATCATGAAGCTTTTGTAGCTTGGTGGCAGTGATTGAAGAACTCTGTCAATGACACTATCAACAGGAAGATTAACCCCCAGTTGAGTCAAGTATTTATGATACCCAGACATTTTGAGTATATGTTCACTGACAGAACTATTCTCCTCCATCTTGCAGCTATAGAACTTATTGGAGACTTCATATCTCTCAGTCCGGGCATTTGCTTGAGATATTAACTTCAACTCCTGGAACATCTCATATGCTCCATGACGTTCAAAATGTCGTTGAAGACCCGGTTCTAAGCCGTAAAGCATGGCACACTGAACTATCGAGTAGTCATCAGCTTTGCTCTGCCAGGCGTTCATAACATCTGGTGTTGCTCCTGTAGCAGGCTTGGCACTTAGCGGTGCTTCCAGGACGTAATTCTTCTGTGCAGCAATGAGGATAATCCTCAAGTTACGGACCCAGTCCGTGTAATTGCTACCATCATCTTTCAACTTTGCTTTCTCAAGGAACGCATTAAAATTCAACGGAACAACAGCACGAGCCATCTATCTACAATCAAACATAGACAAGCAAGATACTATCAGGTACTATGTTCATGATAAATTGAAGTTCAATTAATCATATTACTTAAGAACTCCCACTTAGAAAGATATCCCTCTAATCCTCTAAGTGATCACGTGATCCAAATCAACTAAACCATGTTCGATCATCACGTGAGATGGAGTAGTATTAATGGTGAACATCAATATGTTGATCATATCTACTATATGATTCACGCTCGACCTTTCGGTCTCCGTGTTCCGAGGCCATATCTGTTATATGCTAGTCTCGTCAAGTTAAACCTGAGTATTCTGCGTGTGCAACTGTTTTGCACCCGTTGTATTTGAACGTAGAGCCTATCACACTCGATCATCATGTGGTATCTTAGCACAAAGAACTTTCGCAATAGTGCATACTCAGAGAGAACACTTATACTTTGATAATTTAGTGAGGGATCATATTATAATGCTACCGTCAATCAAAGCAAGATAAGATGCATAAAAGATAAACATCACATGCAATCAATATAACTGATATTATATGGCCATCATCATCTTGTGCTTGTGATCTCCATCTTCGAAGCACCATCATGATCACAACGATAGTTTGTCAAGTTGGTGATGTTTTAACCTTTGCAAGGACCGGGCGTAGCCACACTCGGTTCAACTAAAATTGTAGAAACTGACACCCGCCAGCCACCTGTGTGTAAAGCACGTCGGTAGAACCAGTCTCGCGTAAGCGTACGCGTAATGTTGGTCCGGGCCGCTTCATCCAACAATATCGCCGAACCAAAGTATGACATGCTGGTAAGCAGTATGACTTATATCGCCCACAACTCACTTGTGTTCTACTCGTGCATAACATCAATGCATAAAACCTAGGCTCGGATGCCACTGTTGGGGAACGTAGTAATTTTAAAAAAATTCCTACGCACACGCAAGATCATGGTGATGCATAACAACGAGAGGGGAGAGTGTTGTCTACGTACCCTCGTAGACCGGAAGAGGAAACGTTAGCACAACGCGGTTGATGTAGTCGTACGTCTTTACAGCCCGACCTATCAAGCACCGAAACTACGGCACCTCCGAGTTCTGGCACACGTTCAGCTCGATGACGATCCCCGGACTCCGATCCAGCAAAGTGTCGGGGAAGAGTTCCGTCAGCACGACGGCGTGGTGACGATCTTGATGTTCTACCGTCGCAGGGCTTCGCCTAAGCACCGCTACAATATTATCGAGGATTATGGTGGAGGGGGGCACCGCACACGGCTAAGAGAACGATCACGAAGATCAACTTGTGTGTCTAGAGGTGCCCCCTGCCCCTGTATATAAAGGAGCAAGGGGGAGAGGCCGGCCGGCCCTTGAGGCGCGCCAAGGAGGGGGGAGTCCTCCTTCTAGTAGGAGTAGGACTCCCCTTTCCTAGTCCAACTAGGAAGAGAGAAGGGGGAAGGAAAGAGAGGGAGAGGGAGAGGGAAAGAGGGGCCGCGCCCCCTCCCCTAGTCCAATTCAGACTCCCCATGGGAGGGGGCACGCCACCTCCTAGGCTGCTGCCCTCTCTCTCCCCTCAGGCCCACTAAGGCCCAATACTTCCCCGGGGGGTTCCGGTAACCCTTCCGGCACTCCGGTTTTCTCCGAAATCACCCGAAACACTTTCGGTGTCCGAATATAGCCGTCCAATATATCGATCTTTATGTCTCGACCATTTAGAGACTCCTCGTCATGTCCGTGATCATATCCGGGATTCCGAACAACCTTCGGTACATCAAAATATATAAACCCATAATGAAACTGTCATCGTAACGTTAAGCGTGCGGACCCTACGGGTTCGAGAACAATATAGACATGACCGAGACACGTCTCCGGTCAATAACCAATAGCGGAACCTAGATGCTCATATTGGCTCCCACATATTCTACGAAGATCTTTTATCGGTCAGACCGCATAACAACACACGTTGTTCCCCTTGTCATCGGTATGTTACTTGCCCGAGATTTGATCGTCGGTATCTCAATACCTATTTCAATCTCGTTACCGGCAAGTCTCTTTACTCGTTCCGTAAAACATCATCCCGCAGCTAACTTATTAGTTGCAATGCTTGCAAGGCTTATGTGATGTGCATTACCGAGAGGGCCCAGAGATACCTCTCCGACAATCGGAGTGACAAATCCTAATCTCGAAATACGCCAACCCAACAAGTACCTTCGGAGACACCTGTAGAGCACCTTTATAATCACCCAGTTACGTTGTGACGTTTGGTAGCACACAAAGTGTTCCTCTGGTAAACGGGAGTTGCATAATCTCATAGTCATAGGAACATGTAAGTCATGAAGAAAGCAATAGCAACAAACTAATTAAATGATCAAGTGATAAGCTAACGAAATGGGTCAAGTCAATCACATCATTCTCCTAATGATATGATCCCGTTAATCAAATGACAACTCATGTCTATGGTTAAGAAACTTAACCATCTTCGATCAACGAGCTAGTCAAGTAGAGGCATACTAGTGACACTATGTTTGTCTATGTATTCACACATGTATTATGTTTCCGGTTAATACAATTCTAGCATGAATAATAAACATTTATCATGATATAAGGAAATAAATAGTAACTTTATTATTGCCTCTAGGGCATATTTCTTTCAGTCCGAAACTCCAGAGGGCAAGTTGTGGCGGGTGAAGCAGAACCTGTACAAACTTCTGATGCAGCCTCGGCGGAAGCTCTAGCTCTTCAGCGTGGTCTACAGCTGGTTCATCGATTAGGCTGTTCAAAGGTGATCATTGAATCGGATTGCATGGAGATCATTGAAGCTTGCAATGGTGTGACGGAGGTTAGATCAGCATCATACTCAGCTATAATGGCGGATTGTTTCCAGCTTGCACACGAAATTTCAGATCTTAGATTTGTTTTCTGTCCTAGGGATGCTAATCGCTTGGCACACACAGTAGCTAGACATGCTTATGAGTCTAAGCTCGTTTTGTCTTGGGAGGATGAGCCCCCCGTTTTTATCCTACCGCATGTACTCAGCGATGTAACTTTCTCGATCTTTGAATAAAGTGCCGAACTGGCTTCCCTTAAAAAAAAAGTAGTTCTTCATTTTCCCTCAGAATCAACATGCCTAGTTTGAATTTACCTCTTGGCAATCAACTCGCCAGGAGCAGTATTCAGTGCAGAAAAATACACAAGCGAGAATTGTCTGCCCCATATATATACGCACAATGCAAAAATAAACAGGTATTCTTGATTCGACGATTATGGGATGAAAGCGGATCCTCTAACATCCTTAAGGGATGTCACAAAGCTATAGTGACATGCGTGTGTAAAACGGAGAAGGGATGACAGGGTTACTATAGCAACTAATGTGCGGATTTACTGTAGCATGTACAAAAATAAATCAAAAAATAATTTTATTGCATCATAATTTTGTTTATATGTATTTTTTGTAAATGTATACAGTAGATTTGTAATTTGCAAATTAATTATAATCATTTTAGGCTTAACCATATATATGTGAAGAAGGGATGTCATGGTTACTGTAGCTTACGTGACATCCCTTGAGGATGTTAGAGGATCCGGTTCCCTATGGGATTGCTCAGGTTCAGGCCACGGAGAGATCCCTGCTCGGCTTGCCGGTGCTAGCAATGGCGGCACCCGCGAGTTTCATTTCCTTCTTGGAGGCGTTGCTAAGGCCTATAACTGTGCCCCTCTTCGAGCTCAAGGGAAACCCTAGGTCCGGTTCCTCTGGACCGGATGGTGACGGCTCCCAGCGTAGTCTTCCTTCTTGAAGGCGACATCTTGCTCGCTCGCGATGTCTTCGGTTTCGGCTCGAGAGATGTTGGAATTCTTGTTGCTTCGGCATTGCTGCTCTTGCTTCGAGCTTGTTAGGTTTAGTTGTGTTGTATCCTCTGTTCGGACTGAGCATGGACTGAGCATCCCTTGTCTTTCTGCCCAAGGCACCATGCTTACGCATGTCTGCGTTCGTGTCATGTGTTATATCCCTTGTTGTACTCATTCTTCTCTTTCTTAGTGAAATGATACGCAAGCTTTGCGTATTCATGAAAAAATTACATGTGGCCTTTAATGTCAGTCCTCCTAATAGCATTGCCACTTTATTTGGGATATGGCTAAATTGGGTAGAGCCTAAAGTAATGGCGCATATTCGAGTCGGAGTGTGTGCATTACTTTGAAAGGGTAGTAAACGATGTTGTTTTTGTGATCAAGATGAGAATATAAAACACCTCTTTCTCGAAGGTCGACTTGCCAAACTTTTATGGCGCACAATTCATGTAGCCTTTAATGTTAGCCCCACGTCTAGTATTAACACATTATCTGGCTCGTGGCTAGATGAAGTGGAGCCAAGTATTACATGACATATTTGGATAGGAGTATGTACACTCATATGGGCTATATGAAACTGCAGAAACGACATGATTTTTAATAGACAACTTCTTATAATCTTTTTGCAGGTTATATACAGAGCCACGTCCTGGATTCGTATGTGATCCTTACTCAGTCATGCGAAAGCCAAGGAGCATATGGCTATTGGGTGCAATCATTGGGAGCACAGTAGCACAGAATATTTACAACCAATTTGAATGTCGGTTCAATAATAGACTAGGTGTTTAGTCATCTTGTTCTATTTTCGACGGTTGTGGCAAAAAAAAATTTTACCTTACTTTGGCTCTTTTGAGAGCGACATCACAGACCTTTCATGCGACATTTTTACTTAATAATATGGCTATACGCATCATTTAGATGCAGAGGTCGGGGGGTTATCCTCCTTTTCTAGAAAAAAAATATGGAACTGTCGGAATAACGTGATTTTTAACGGACAAAACATCAAAAAAAATATGTAGGTCATCTACAAGGAAACTGGCTAGATCCATACATGGTTGTAACTCAGCCATGCGGAAGTCAAGTAGCATATGGCTTATGAGTTCAATTGTTGGGAGACGGTAGCACGGAATACTTACAACCGTTTTAATGGAGGTCCAATAATAGGATAAGTGTTTAGTCATCTTGTCCTATTTTTGCCGGTTATGGCAATGTTCATTTTATTTTAGCTCAATTTACAAACCTATATCGAACTACGTACTTGATGGCTACTTTGATCAATAATATGGATGTATGCATCCTTTTGATGAAGAGGCCTGGGTAATCCTTCTTTTCATAAAAATTAGAACAATATGCATATCTTCCCTCTCACGATTTTTTACTGCTCATGCTTGTATGCAATAGGTAATTGTAATTTTTCCATGAAAAAATAGGAATGTGCAAACTGAAATATGTGTATATCCTTGGCTCAAACTAAGGTCCAATGATATTTCAACGCATGACATGAAACTTTGAAGGAAGGGTAGTTCCGTTGCTTGCAATGGACCCTTTGACCGGAAGTTCCCCATTTGGGCAATGCGGATATTTTTGTTGGATGCTCAGGTGCATAAGCAGGTGGGTTGTGCTAACTATGAGTCACCACCACGAAATTATTCGGCTCCCGTAGCTTGTTAAAAGTTAGCTTGTGGTTACTTTCTTTTGTCCGAGTTCTGCTGCAATAAACAAATAATAGATCATACTTTCCACCATGATTTGTCCTTGCTGCACAGAAAACAGCTCAATGTGACCTTGCGCTTCCCTTAAGGTCCAGTGAGTACCTGAGATCTCTGTGTCTTGCGTACAACGAACCTGATTCACCTGCCGCCATGTGGATATGATAAGTGAACACTTATACAATGGAGCACATGCCAGCGTTTTGATGCGCCTAACTCGTACCAGGTCCTTAACTATGCAATCGCGCAACACAATGTTCTCAAGAAGCTCCAATCGTTTTGGAAGAGAACACACACCTCGGCTCTCTATATAACACTCTAGCTCCTGATTTACTAGTCGTTAGCATCGACTTGCACTATGTATCCATCAAATACTTCGGTGAACGCTACCAATGTCATTTACTTACTTGAGTAGATTATGCATTATAAATATACTATAATAGTTAGGCTTGCGAGACATCATGAATTCAACCGACAACAACAACATAGGGCATTGGTGATGAAAAGGTGGATATTGTTCATCAAACATAAAATTGCTTCCGGGTGCAGAAAAAAGGACCTTGGGACTTGTTTAGTTGTTGTCAACCTGATATGGTTTCTCAACTTGTCAGGGGGGTCAAAGAGAAAGGATGGGCTTTCCGTCAGTGGGGATGGGCTTTCCATCGCGATTTGACTTTCCTTCCGTCGATCATAATGGGGCCACTGTCCGACCGTGGGCTGCCGGTTGCGATACATGGATGTGGCTCGCCCTTTGGCAACCGCGACTCACCCTTCGGAGCACATGTCACTGCCTCCGCCTCTTGATAGGCTGTACATGTCAACCAACAGATGGAGTATCTACCTAAAATTATAGCGACCATAGTTTAGGGCATCTCTAGCCGTTGGCCCCTCAGGGGGCGTCTAAAAGCGCCATCTCGAGGTGAGCCGGCGCAAAAAATGGCCCTGAGGCGAGTCGGTCCGCAGCCGTCGGCCCCCAGGGCCGCCCCAGGCATGTATTTAAAAAAAAAGAACCGTTCGACGAAGTTATGATAAAAACTAGTTAAATTCCGACCAAACATGGCAAATTTTGGTGAAATTTGCGCATTTTCATTACATTAACCTAATCTAAAAAAAGACTGAAGTCGTCGCCGCCGTTGCCGCCATCGTCGTCGTCGGCCTTCTCCTCCTTGACGCGGGCGCCCCTGCTGGACCCCTGCCCGGTGTCACCATGGCGGACTGGCGGCGGCGCGTCGTCGTCGTCGCTGTCGCATAAGACGACGACCCCGTCTTCAACGCGGCCGCGTCGGCGCTCCTCGAAGCGGCGCAGGGCGGTGCACTGGCGTTCCTTCTCCTTCTCCCGGCGCGCCTTCTCCATCGCAATGGAGTCCTGGCGCGCCCATTCTAGGGCCGCGTCGTCGTCGTCGAACTCTGCCTCCACCGGCGCCAGCCCCGGCTCCGTCTTCACCGGCGCCAGCCCCGGCTCCATCTTCGGCTTGACGAAGCGCGGAGGAGCCGACGAGGAGGGGGCGCGACGGCCGCCCTCGTTGATGACGATGCCGACGCTGCGAGTGCGCCGACCGATTGGCGTCTCCGCCACGGGCTCGGCCTTGACGCCGAGAAGCGCCGGAGAATCGGAGGAGTGGGAAGATGAGCGAGAGGAGGAAGACGAGGAGGAGGCGAACCTCCTTGGCGCCCATGCGCGTCGGTGTTGCGACGGGGCGGCCCCCGTCGCAGGATAGGTCAACGGCGGGTTGTTGCCGCCGTCGAGGTGCGTCAGCACGCCCTCCAGCGTGCGGCCCGGGACGCCCCACCATAGGTGGCGCCCCACGCTGTTCTTCATGCCGCCGACCACCGGCGCGTCGTTGGTGGAGGCCAGGCGCTGCTGCTGGCGGCGCTGGAAGTACGCCGCCCAAGCCGCGTGATTGCCGGCGGTGTACTGGGGGAGGGAGCGCTCGTCGTCGGCCAGGGAGGCGCGCGCGACCTCGACCTTCTCGACGAAGTATGTGGGCTTTGCCACGGCGTCGGGTAACGGGAGAACGGGCACTCCCCCGTCGCTGAGCCGCCACCCCGTCGGCCCAGCGCGCATGTCCGGCGGCGCCGGGATGTTCGCCTGGAACAAGAGCCAGGACTCTTGTTCGCGGAGCGAACGACGGCCGAAGCTGTTCGCCGCCGCCTCGTCTCCGGGGAAGCGCTCTGCCATGGCGATGGGCTCGGCGGTGGTAGAGAGGAAGAGAGAGGGGCTGCCGGTGGCGCTCGGGAGAGGAAGACCGAGACAGAGAGAGAAGGGCTAGGCGACGCGAGGGGCGAGTCTGGTGTGGGCACCGGCGAGAACCGCCAGCTTTTATAGCCGCTCCGCGCCCGTGTGTACGCGTGCGAGGGAGGGGAGGCTTCGGCGCGCCGTACCGAGATGCGCCGCCCGTGAGGAATCAATGGCAAGGCTGACCGGCGGCAGCCTTGCCATTGATTCCCCGCGGGAACCGAGGCAGTTGGGGGAAGACGAGCCGCCGTGTTCCTGACGCGGCTGGTCCGCTGCTTTTTCGCGCCAAAACAGTTCGCCCCGGCGCCCCCGGGCGTCCCCCAGCACGCCGGGTTCGGCCTGGGTCCGCCGGCGCTGTTTTCGGCCCAGGCCGGCGAAAATCGGGCTCCTGAGACGCGACTGGACCATTTTTTCGGCGCTGGCGCAAAAAAACATCTGGAAAGGCCTTTCTAAGGCGCGGTTGGAGATGCCCTTACTGCCAGCACAAGAAACAGAGATTCACTGAATACTTAGCCTAAAATGACTGATATAAGGGTGTTTTTGTGCACAAATTGGTTGTCACACTAGTTTAAGCATCAAAGTTCAGGCCAAATGTGAGTACGCTAAAGACGACGCACCTGGTGCTTTTATCTGAATCAAGGCAACCTGGTGCTTTTATTTCGCTGTAGTGTTAGTGCAGAACAAAAAAATCATACGTTGCATAAATTTGAAGGATGAATGTTATAGTTCTTTCGGGAGCGGTACTACTGTTATTTGAATATGTGAACATTATGGATCTTCTGAGAGTTGTCTAGTTATTTCTCCTGAGAGGAATAACTTAAAATTGTTGTCAATTTTGTAGCCTGGGCATGTCCTGATTAATGTCTTTGTCACATGAAGCTCATTCCACGTCCAGTACAACAGCGCTAGCTGCTAGTAGGTCCTTTGTAGGCTGAAATCACTTGGTATTGTAGAAGCTTGGGTATGGCTTCTTAGAGCATTTCCAGCCGTTCGGCCCCCCAGGCGTTTGAAATATCGCCGCCTGGGGGCGCGCCTGTGATATTTTCGGTGTGGGTGCGGTTTGGTTTCCAGCCATCACCCCAAGGCCCCCTCACACGCCATGTTTTGAAACAGGAAATCGGCCAAACATGCCACAAATTCGTCCAGACTAGGCGATTCCATTGATATTTGTACAAAACTAAAAAACATAAACTAAAAACTTAACTAAAACCTACAACTACGCCTACACTACTACGCCGATGTTGCCGTCCGCCGCCGCCTGCCTTCTACATGCCGAGGAGCCTGTAGAACCGGGTTTAGTCGTCGTCGTCGTCGCCGTCGTCCCTGCTACACCCCTAACCAGCGTCGCCGATGCGTGGGGGGTTGGACGGCCTGGGTTCCTCGTCGTCGTTGTCGAGAATGATGATGCCGCCTTCCTCGCGCCCACGGCGAAGAGCGGTCATCTCCTTTAAGGCGCGGCGCTGGCGCTCCAGCTGCTCACGGACGTACTCCGCCCTCGCCCATTTGAGGGCGGTCTCGTCGGCGGCGGCCATCTCCGTGTGCTCCTTCTTCACGGGGAGCAACCCTTGCTCGGTCTTCGGCCTGGCGAGCCGGAAAGAAGAAGGAGAGGGGCGGCCGCCCTCGTGGATGACGAGGGCGTCGCCACGGGTACGGCGCCCGAGCGGCGTCTCCTGTGGCTCCGGCTTGACGGGGCGGAGCGCCGGCGAACCGGAGGAGAGAGAGCCAGAGCCCGACGACAAGGTCACCATCTCCATCCGTCGCAGCGAGGGGAAGGGGAGTGCGTCTACATACCCTTGTAGATCGCTAAGCGGAAGCGTTCAAGTGAACGGGGTTGATGGAGTCGTACTCGTCGTGATCCAAATCACCGATGATCCTAGCGCCGAACGGACGGCACCTCCGCGTTCAACACACGTACGGAACGGAGACGTCTTCCACGCCTTGATCCAGCAAGGAGGAGGGAGAGGTTGAGGAAGAGAGTCCAACAGCAGCACGACGACGTGGTGGTGATGGAGTGGCAGTTTTCCGACAGGGCTTCGCCAAGCTCACGCGGAGGAGGAGAGGTATTGGAGGGGAGGGGCTGCGCCAGGTTCAAGGGTGTGGCCGCCCTCCCATCCCTGCACTATTTATAGGTGGGGAGAGAGGGGGACGGCCCCCCTTAGATCCCATCTAGGGTTGGGGGCGACGGCCAAGGGGGGAGGAGTGCCTCCCAAGTCAAGTGAAGGCCCTCCCCCTTAGGGTTTCCCCTCTCCCATGCCCATGGGCCTTGGGGGGGGGGGCTAGTGCCCTTGGCCCATTAAGGTTAGGGCGCCCCCCTACAGCCCATGCTGCTGTATTGGATGTGGTGGAACATTTTCCGGACCTCCGGACCCCTCCGAAATCCTCCGGAACCTTCCGGAAGCTTCCCGGTACAATACCGGGAAAAACCGAACTTTTCCCGAAACTCGAACACCAAATTTCCATATATAAATCTTTACCTCCGGACCATTCCGGAACTCCTCATGACGTCCGGGATCTCAGCCGGGACTCCGAACAACATTCGGTAATCACATACAAGTCTTCCTAATAACCCTAGCGTCATCGAACCTTAAGTGTGTAGACCCTACGGGTTCGGGAACCATGCAGACATGACCGAGACAACTCTCCGGCCAATAACCAACAGCGGGATCTGGATACCCATGTTGGCTCCCACATGTTCCACGATGATCTCATCGGATGAACCACGATGTCGAGGATTCAATCAATCACGTATTCAATTCCCTTTGTCCAGCGGTATTGTACTTGCCCGAGATTCGATCGTCGGTATCCCGATACCTTGTTCAATATCATTACCGTCAAGTCTCTTTACTCGTTCCGTAACACATCATCCCGTGATCAACTCCTTGGTCACATTGTGCACATTATGATGATGTCCTACCGAGTGGGCCCAAAGATACCTCTCCGTTACACGGACTGACAAATCCCAGTCTCAATTCGTGCCAACCCAACAGACACTTTCGGAGATACCTGTAGTGAACCTTTATAGCCACTCAGTTACGTTGTGACATTTGGCACACCCAAAGCACTCCTACGGTATCCGGGAGTTGCACAATCTCATGGTCTAAGGAAATGATACTTGACATTAGAAAAGCTTTAGCATACGAACTACACGATCTTTGTGCTAGGCTTAGGATTGGGTCTTGTCCATTACATCATTCTCCTAATGATGTGATCCCGTTATCAACGACATCCAATGTCCATGGTCAGGAAACTGTAACCATCTATTGATCAATGAGCTAGTCAACTAGAGGCTTACTAGGGACACGGTGTTGTCTATGCATCCACACATGTATCTGAGTTTCCTATCAATACAATTCTAGCATGGATAATAAACGATTATCATGAACAAGGAAATATAATAATAACCAATTTATTATTGCCTCTAGGGCATATTTCCAACAGTCTCTCACTTGCACTAGAGTCAATAATCTAGTTCACATCACCATGTGATTAACACTCACAGGTCACATCGCCATGTGACCAACATCCAAAGAGTTTACTAGACTCAATAATCTAGTTCACATCACTATGTGATTAACACTCAATGAGTTCTGGGTTTGATCATGTTATGCTTGTGAGAGAGGTTGTAGTCAACGGGTCTTGCCATATTCAGATCCCTATGTATTTCGCAAAACTTTATATCGTAGATGCTGCTACCACGTTCCACTTGGAGCTATTCCAAATTATTGCTCCATTATACGTATCTGGTATCTCTACTCAAAGCTATCCGGATATGTGTTAAGCTTGCATCGACGTAACTCTTTACGTCGAACTCTTTATCACCTCCATAACCGAGAAACATTTCCTTATTCCTCTAAGGATAATTTTGACTGCTATCTGGTGATCCACTCCTACATCACCTTTGTACCCTCTTGCGAGACATGTGGCAAGGCACACATCAGGTGCGGTACTCAGTATGGCATACCGTACAGAGCCTATGACAAAAGCATAGGGGACGACCTTCGTCCTTCCTCTTTCTTCTGCCGTGGTCAATCTTCGAGTCTTACTCAACTTCACACCTTACAACTCAGGTAAGAACCGCTTCTTTGACTGATCTATTTTGAACTCCTTCAAAAACATGTCAAGGTGTGCGTTCTTTGAAAGTATCATCAGGCGTTTTGATCTATCTCTATAGATCTTGATGCCCAATATGTAAGCAGCTTTATCCAGGTCTTCCTTTGAAAAACACTCTTCAAACAACCGTTTATGCTTTCTAGAAATTCTACATTATTTCGGATCAATAATATGTCATCCACATATACTTATCAGAAATGTTGTAGTGCTCCCACTCACTTTCTTGTAAATACAAGTTTCTAACAAACATTGTATAAACCTAAAAGCTTTGATCACTCCATCAAAACATATATTCCGATTCCGAGATGCTTGCTCTAGTCCATAGAAGGATTGCTGGAGCCAGCATACCTTTTAGCATCCTTAGGATCGACAAAACTTTGATTGTATCACATACAACTTTTCTTACGAAAACTGGTAAGAAAACTTGTTTTGACATCCATCTGTAAGATTTCATAATCGAAAAATACAACTAATGCTAACATGATTCCGACGGACTTAAGCATCGCTACGGGTGAGAAATTCTCATCGTAGTCAACTCCTTGAACTTGTGAAAAGATTCTTTCCCATAAGTCGAGCTTCATAGACGGTAACATTACCGCCAATGTCCGTCTTCTTCTTAAAGATCCATTTATCTCAATGGCTTGCCGATCATCGGGCAAGTCCACCAAAGTCCATACTTTGTTCTGATATATGGATCCTATCTCGGATTTCATGGCTTCTAACCATTTGTCGGAATACGGGCCCACCATCGCTTCTCCATAGCTCGTAGGTTCATTGTTGTCTAACAACATGATATCTAAGACAGGAATACCGTACCACTTAGGAGTAGTACATATCCTTGTTGACCTACGAGGTTCGATAGCAACTTGATCCGAAGCTTCATGATCACTATCATTAACTTCCTATTCAACAGACGTAGGTGCCACAAAAAACATCTTTCTGTGTTGCATCACTCTCTAGTTGAAGTAAAGGTTCGACAACCTCATCAAGTTCTATCTTCCTCCCACTCAATTCTTTCGAGAGAAACTCCTTCTCGAGAAAGGACCCGTTCTTAGTGACAAACAATTTGCCCTCGGATCTGAGATAGAAGGTATACCCTACTGTCACCTTTGGGTATCCTATGAAGATGTGTTTGTCCGCTTTGGGTTCGAGCTTCTCTGGCTAAAGCCTTAAGCATCGCAGCCCTAAACATTAAGAAACGACAACTTTGGTTTCTTGCCAAACCAATGTTCATACGACGTCGTCTCAACGGACTTAGATGGTGTCCTATCTAAAGTGAATGCAGCTGTCTCTAACGCATAACCTCAAAATGAAAACGGTAGATCGGTAAGAGACATCATAGATCGCACCATATCTCTTAAGGTTCGATTATGACGTCCGGACACACCATAACCCAGTGGTGTTCCAGGTGGCTTCAACTGTGAAACAATTCCACAATGTCTTAAGTGTTTGCCAAACTCATAACTCAGATATTCTCATTGATCAGATCGTAGGAATTTGATCTTCATTAAGTAAATATACCTATATCTACTCAAATCGTCAGTGAAGATGAGAAAATAGCGATATCCACTGCACGCTTCAATTCTCATTGGATCACACGCATCAGCATGTATGATTTCCAACAAGTCACTTGCCTATTTCATTGTACCTGAAAGCGGGGTCTTAGTCATCCTGCCCATGAGGCATGGCTCGCATGTGTCAAGCGATTCAAAATCAAGTGACTCCAAACATCCATCGACATGGAGTTTCTTTATGCATCTTACGCCAATATGACCTAAGCGGCAGTACCACAAGAAAGTGGTACTATCATTATTAACTCTACATCTTTTGGCGTGAACATGCGTATTACCACGACCGAGATTCAATGAACCATTCACATAGGTGCATGACCATGAAAGGTATTATTCATGTAAACAGAATAACCATTATTCTCTAACTTAAATGAATAACCGTATTGCAATGAACATGATCTAATCATATTCATGCTCAACGTAGACACCTGATAACATTTATCTAGGTTCAATACTAATCCCGAAGGCAGATGGAGCGTGCGATGGTGATCTCATCAACTTTGGAAACACTTCCAACACACATCGTCACCTCGCCCTTAGCCAGTCTCCGTTTAGTCCGTAGCTTTTGCTTCAAGTCACCAATAATAGTAACCGAACCGGTATCCAATACCCAGGTGCTACCAGGAGTACTAGTGAGGTACACATTAATAACACGTATAAATTTTGTTGAAGTTGCCAGCCTTCTTATCTACCATGCATTTGGGGTAATTCCGCTACCAGTGACCGTTCCCCTTACAATAGAAGCACTTAGTCTCGGGTTTGGGTTCAACCTTGGGTTCCTTCACTGGAGCGGCAACTGGTTTGCCATCCATGAAGTTTCCCTTCTAGCCCTTGCCCTTCTTGAAACCAGTGGTCTTGTTAAACCATCAACACTTGATGCTCCTTCTTGATTTCTACCTTTTGCGGTCTTAAGCACCGCGAACAGCTCCGGGATCAACTCCATCCCTTGCATGTCATAGTTCATCACGAAGATCTAGTAGCTTAGTGATAGTGGCTAGAGAAATCTATCAATCACTATCTTATCTGGAAGTTTAACTCCCACTTGAGTTAAGTGATTGTAGCACCCAGACATTCTGAGCACATTCTCACTAGCTGAGCTATTCTCCTCCATCTTGTTGGCAAAAGAACTTGTCAGAGGTCTCACACCTCTCAACACGGGCATGAGCCTGAAATCCCAATTTCAGCTCTTGGAACATCTCATATGTTCTATGTGTTGGGGAACGTTGCAGAAAATTAAAATTTTTCCTACGGTTTCACCAAGATCCATCTATGAGTTCATCTAAGCAACGAGTCTAGGGAGAGAGTTTGCATCTACATACCACTTGTAGATCGCGTGCGGAAGCTTGCAAGGTGATGATGTAGTCGTACTCGACGTGATCCAAATCACCGATGACCAGCGCCAAACGGACGGCACCTCCGCGTTCAACACACGTACGGAACAGCCACGTCTCCTCCTTCTTGATCCAGCAAGGAAGGGAGGAGAGGTTGAGGGAGATGGCACCAGCAGCAGCACGACGGCGTGGTGTTGATGGAGCTGCAGTACTCCGGCAGAGCTTCGCTAAGCACTATGGAGGTGGAGGAGGTGTTGGGGAGGGAGAAGGAGGCAACCAAAGGCCAGGGCGTTCAGGTATGAAGTCCCTCCTCTCCCCCACTATATATAGGGGTGCCAAGGGGGGTTGGCCGGCCCTAGGAGATCCAATCTCCTAGGGGGTGCAGCGGCCAAGGGGGTTTTTCCCTCCCCCCAAGGCACCTAGGAGGTGCCTTACCCTCCTAGGACTCTTGCCCCCTTAAACCCTAGGCGCATGGGCCTATGTGGGGCTGGTGCCCTTGGCCCATTAGGCCAAGGCGCACCCCCCTACAGCCCATGTGGCCCCCCGGGACAGTTGGACCCACCCGGTGGACCCCCGGGACCCTTCCGGTGGTCCCGGTACAATACCGATAACCCCGAAACTTATCCCGATGCCCGAAACAGGACTTCCCATATATAAATCTTTACCTCCGGACCATTCCGGAACTCCTCGTGATGTCCGGGATCTCATCCGGGACTCCGAACAACATTCGGGTTACTACATATACATATCCCTATAACCCTAGCGTAACTGAACCTTAAGTGTGTAGACCCTACGGGTTCGGGAGACATGCAGACATGACCGAGACTCTCTCAGTCAATAACCATCAGCGGGATCTGGATACCCATGATGGCTCCCACATGCTCCTCGATGTTGTCATCGGATGAACCACTATGTCGAGGATTCGATCAAACCCTGTATGCAATTCCCTTTGTCAATCGGTACGTTACTTGCCCGAGACTCGATCGTCGGTATCCCAATACCTTGTTCAGTCTCGTTACCGGCAAGTCACTTTACTCGTACCGTAATGCATGATCCCGTGTCCAACACCTTGGTCACATTGAGCTCAATATGATGATGCATTACCGAGTGGGCCCAGAGATACCTCTCCGTCATACGGAGTGACAAATCCCAGTCTCGATCCGTGTCAACCCAACAGCTACTTTCGGAGATACCTGTAATGCACCTTTATAGTCACCTAGTTACGTTGTGACGTTTGATACACCCAAGGCACTCTTACGGTATCCGGGAGTTACACGATCTCATGGTCAAAGGAAGAGATACTTGACACTTGCAAAGCTCTAGCAAAACGAACTACACGATCTTTTATGCTATGCTTAGGATTGGGTCTTGTCCATCACATCATTCTCCTAATGATGTGATCCCGTTATCAACGACATCCAATGTCCATAGTCAGGAAACCATGACTATCTGTTGATCACAACGAGCTGGTCAACTAGAGGCTTACCAGGGACATAGTGTGGTCTAAGTATTCACACGTGTATTACGATTTCCGGATAATACAGTTATAGCATGAATACAAGACAATTATCATGAACAATGAAATATAATAATACTTTTATTATTGCCTCTAGGGCATATTTCCAACAGTCTCCCACTTGCACTAGAGTCACTAATCTAGTTACATTGTGATGAATCGAACACCCATAGAGTTCTGGTGTTGATCATGTTTTGCACGCGAGAGAGGTTTAGTCAGCGGATATGCGACATTCAGATCCGTGTGCACTTTGCAAATCTCTATGTCTCCATCTTGAACATTTTCACGGATGGAGTTGAAACGACGCTTGATGTGCCTGGTCTTCTTGTGAAACCTGGGCTCCTTTGCGAGGGCAATAGCTCCAGTGTTGTCACAGAAGAGTTTGATCGGCCCCGACGCATTGGGTATGACTCCTAGGTCGGTGATGAACTCCTTCACCCAAATCGCTTCATGTGCTGCCTCCGAGGCTGCCATGTACTCCGCTTCACACGTAGATCCCGCCACGACGCTCTGCTTGCAGCTGCACCAGCTTACTGCTCCACCATTCAACATATACACGTATCCGGTTTGTGACTTAGAGTCATCCAGATCTGAGTCGAAGCTAGCGTCGACGTAACCCTTTACGACGAGCTCTTCGTGTCCTCCATAAACGAGAAACATGTCCTTTGTCCTTTTCAGGTACTTCAGGATATTCTTGACCGCTGTCCAGTGTTCCTTGCCGGGATTACTTTGGTATCTTGCTACCAAACTTACGGCAAGGTTTACATCGGGTCTGGTACACAGCATGGCATACATAATAGATCCCATGGCTGAAGCATAGGGGATGACACTCATCTCTTCTTTATCTTTTGCCGTGGTCGGTGACTGAGCTGAGCTCAGTCTCATACCTTGTAACATAGGCAAGAACCCCTTCTTGGACTGATCCATTCTGAATCTCTTCAAAATCTTATCAAGGTATGTGCTTTGTGAAAGACCTATGAGGCGTCTCGATCTATCTCTATAGATCTTGATGCCTAATATATAAGCAGCTTCTCCAAGGTCCTTCATTGAAAAACACTTATTCAAGTAGGCCTTAATGCTGTCCAGAAATTCTATATTATTTCCCATCAGGAGTATGTCATCTACATATAATATGAGAAATGCTACTGAGCTCCCACTCACTTTCTTGTAAACGCAGGCTTCTCCATAAGTCTGCATAAACCCAAACGCTTTGATCATCTCATCAAAGCGAATGTTCCAACTCCGAGATGCTTGCACCAGTCCATAAATGGATCGCTGGAGCTTGCATACTTTGTTAGCGTTCCGAGGATCGACAAAACCTTCCGGCTGCATCATATACAGTTCTTCCTTAAGATGCCCATTAAGGAATGCTGTTTTGACGTCCATCTGCCATATCTCATAATCATAGTATGCGGCAATTGCTAACATGATTCGGACGGACTTTAGCTTCGCTACGGGAGAGAATGTCTCGTCGTAGTCAATCCCTTGAACCTGTCGATAACCCTTAGCGACAAGTCGAGCTTAATAGATGGTAACATTACCATCCGCGTCCGTCTTCTTCTTAAAGATCCATTTGTTTTCTATCGCTCGCCGATCATCGGGCAAGTCTGTCAAAGTCCATACTTTGTTTTCATACATGGATTCTATCTCGGATTTCATGGCTTCAAGCCATTTGTTGGAATCCGGGCCCGCCATTGCTTCTTCATAGTTCGAAGGTTCATTGTTGTCTAACAACATGATTTCCAGGACAGGGTTGCCGTACCACTCTGGTGCGGAACGTGTCCTTGTGGACCTACGAAGTTCAGCAGTAACTTGATCCGAAGTACTTTGATCATTATCATGGTTTTCCTCTTCAGTTGGTGTGGGCATCACAGGAACGGTTTCCTGTGCTGCGTCACTATCCCGCTCAAGAGGTAGTACTTCATCGAGTTCTACTTTCCTCCCACTTACTTCTTTCGAGAGAAACTCTTTTTCCAGAAAGCATCTGTTCTTGGCAACAAAGATCTTGCCTTCGGATCTTAAGTAGAAGGTATACCCTATAGTTTCCTTAGGGTATCCTATGAATACGCATTTTTCCGACTTGGGTTCGAGCTTTTCAGGTTGAAGTTTCTTGACATAAGCTTCGCATCCCCAAACTTTTAGAAACGACAGCTTAGGTTTCTTTCCAAACCATAATTCATACGGTGTCGTCTCAACGGATTTAGACGGTGCCCTATTTAAAGTGAATGTAGCTGTCTCTAGAGCGTATCCCCAAAATGATAGCGGTAAATCGGTAAGAGACATCATAGACCGCACCATATCCAATAGAGTGCGATTACGACGTTCGGACACACCGTTTCGCTGAGGTGTTCCAGGCGGCGTGAGCTGTGAAACGATTCCACATTTCTTTAAGTGTATACCAAATTCGTGACTTAAGTATTCTCCTCCACGATCTGATCGTAAGAATTTTATCTTTCGGTCACGTTGATTCTCCACCTCATTCTGAAATTCCTTGAACTTTTCAAAGGTCTCAGACTTGTGTTTCATTAAGTAGACATACCCATATCTACTCAAGTCATCTGTGAGAGTGAGAACATAACGATATCCTCCGCGAGCCTCAACGCTCATTGGACCGCACACATCGGTATGTATGATTTCCAACAAGTTGGTTGCTCGCTCCATTGTTCCGGAGAACGGAGTCTTGGTCATTTTACCTAAGAGGCATGGTTCGCACGTGTCAAACGATTCATAATCAAGAGACTCTAAAAGTCCATCGGCATGGAGCTTCTTCATGCGCTTGACACCAATGTGACCAAGGCAGCAGTGCCACAAGTATGTGGGACTATCGTTATCAACTTTAAATCTTTTGGCATCTACACTATGAACATGTGTAATATTACGCTCGAGATTCATTAAGAATAAACCATTGACCATCGGAGCATGACCATAAAACATATCTCTCATATAAATCGAACAACCATTATTCTCAGACTTAAATGAGTAGCCATCTCGTATTAAACGAGATCCAGATACAATGTTCATGCTCAAACTTGGCACTAAATAACAATTATTAAGGTTCAAAACTAATCCCGTAGGTAAATGTAGAGGCAGCGTGCCGACGGCGATCACATCGACTCTGGAACCATTCCCGACGCGCATCGTCACCTCGTCCTTCGCCAGTCTCCGTTTATTCCGCAGCTCCTGCTGTGAGTTACAAATATGAGCAACGGCACCGGTATCAATTACCCAGGAGTTACTACGAGTACTGGTAAGGTACACATCAATCACATGTATATCAAATATACCTTTGGTGTTGCCGGCCTTCTTATCCGCTAAGTATTTGGGGCAGTTCCGCTTCCAGTGACCCTTCCCCTTGCAATAAAAGCACTCAGTCTCAGGCTTGGGTCCATTCTTTGACTTCTTCCCGGTAACTGGCTTACCAGGCGCGGCAACATCTTTGCCGTCTTTCTTGAAGTTCTTCTTACCCTTGCCCTTCTTGAACTTAGTGGTCTTATTGACCATCAACACTTGATGTTCTTTCTTGATTTCAGCCTCTGCTGACTTCAGCATCGAGAACACTTCAGGAATGGTCTTTTCCATTCCCTGCATGTTGTAGTTCATCACAAAGCTCTTGTAGCTTGGTGGGAGCGACTGGAGGATTCTGTCAATGACCGCCTCATCTGGGAGGTTAATGTTCAGCTGGGTCATACGGTTGTGCAACCCAGACATCTTGAGGATGTGCTCACTGACAGAACTGTTTTCCTCCATCTTACAACTGTAGAACTTGTCGGAGACATCATATCTCTCGACCCGGGCATGAGCTTGGAAAACTAGTTTCAGCTCTTCGAACATCTCATATGCTCCGTGATGCTCAAAACGCTTTTGGAGCCCCGGTTCTAAGCTGTAAAGCATGCCGCACTGAACGAGGGAGTAATCATCAGGGACGGGAGCGTCACCTAGCGGTCCTTCTAGGACATATTGTTTCCTGGCAGCTATGAGGATGATCCTCAGGTTCCGGACCCAGTCCGTATAGTTGCTGCCATCATCTTTCAGCTTGGTTTTCTCTAGGAACGCGTTGAAGTTCATGTTGACATTAGCGTTGGCCATTGATCTACAAGACATATTTGCAAAGGTTTTAGACTAAGTTCATGATAATAAAGTTCTAATCAAATTATGAACTCCCACTTAGATTAGACATCCCTTTAGTCATCTAAGTGTTACACGATCCGAGTCGACTAGCCCGTGTCCGATCATCACGTGAGACGGACTAGTCATCGTCGGTGAACATTTTCATGTTGATCGTATCTTCCATACGACTCGTGTTCGACCTTTCGGTCTCCGTGTTCCGAGGCCATGTCTGCACATGCTAGGCTCGTCAAGTTAACCCTAAGTATTTTCGCTGTGTAAAACTGTCTTACACCCGTTGTATGTGAACGTAAGAATCCATCACACCCGATCATCACGTGGTGCTTAGAAACGACGAACTGTAGCAACGGTGCACAGTTAGGGGAGAACACTTCTTGAAATTTTATAAGGGATCATCTTATTTACTACCGTCGTCCTAAGTAAACAAGATGCATAATACATAATAAACATCACATGCAATTATATAGTTGTGACATGATATGGCCAATATCATATAGCTCCATTGATCTTCATCTTCGGGGCTCCATGATCATCTTGTCACCGGCTTGACACCATGATCTCCATCATCATGATCTCCATCATCGTGTCTTCATGAAGTTGTCACGCCAATGACTACTTCTACTTCTATGACTAACGTTTAGCAATAAAGTAAAGTAGTTTACATGACGTTATTCAATGACACGCAGGTCATACAAAAAAATAATGACAACTCCTATGGCTCCTGCCGGTTGTCATACTCATCGACATGCAAGTCGTGAATCCTATTACAAAGAACATGATCTCATACATCACAATTCATCATTCATCACAACTTCTGGCCATATCACATCACATGATCAATCGCTGCAAAAACAAGTTAGACGTCCTCTAATTGTTGTTGCATCTTTTACGTGGCTGCAATTGGGTTCTAGCAAGAACGTTTTCTTACCTACGAATCACCACAACGTGATTTTGTCAACTTCTATTTACCCTTCATAAGGGCCCTATTCATCGATTCCGCTCCAACTAAGGTGGGAGAGACAGACACCCGCCAGCCACCTTATGCAACTTGTGCATGTCAGTCGGTGGAACCGGTCTCATGTAAGTGTACGTGTAAGGTTGGTCCGGGCCGCTTCATCCCACAATACCGTTGAGCAAGAAAAGACTAGTAGAGGCAAGTAAGATGACAAAATCCACGCCCACAACAAAGTTGTGTTCTACTCGTGCAAAGAGAACTATGCATAGACCTAGCTCATGATGCCACTGTTGGGGAACGTTGCAGAAAATTAAAATTTTTCCTACGGTTTCACCAAGATCCATCTATGAGTTCATCTAAGCAACGAGTCTAGGGAGAGAGTTTGCATCTACATACCACTTGTAGATCGCGTGCGGAAGCTTGCAAGGTGATGATGTAGTCGTACTCGACGTGATCCAAATCACCGATGACCAGCGCCAAACGGACGGCACCTCCGCGTTCAACACACGTACGGAACAGCCACGTCTCCTCCTTCTTGATCCAGCAAGGAAGGGAGGAGAGGTTGAGGGAGATGGCACCAGCAGCAGCACGACGGCGTGGTGTTGATGGAGCTGCAGTACTCCGCAGAGCTTCGCTAAGCACTATGGAGGTGGAGGAGGTGTTGGGGAGGGAGAAGGAGGCAACCAAAGGCCAGGGCATTCAGGTATGAAGTCCCTCCTCTCCCCCACTATATATAGGGGTGCCAAGGGGGGTTGGCCGGCCCTAGGAGATCCAATCTCCTAGGGGGTGCGGCGGCCAAGGGGGGTTTTCCCTCCCCCCAAGGCACCTAGGAGGTGCCTTACCCTCCTAGGACTCTTGCCCCCTTAAACCCTAGGCGCATGGGCCTATGTGGGGCTGGTGCCCTTGGCCCATTAGGCCAAGGCGCACCCCCCTACAGCCCATGTGGCCCCCCGGGACAGTTGGACCCACCCGGTGGACCCCCGGGACCCTTCCGGTGGTCCCGGTACAATACCGATAACCCCGAAACTTATCCCGATGCCCGAAACAGGACTTCCCATATATAAATCTTTACCTCCGGACCATTCCGGAACTCCTCGTGACGTCCGGGATCTCATCCGGGACTCCGAACAACATTCGGGTTACTGCATATACATATCCCTATAACCCTAGCGTAACTGAACCTTAAGTGTGTAGACCCTACGGGTTCGGGAGACATGCAGACATGACCGAGACTCTCTCAGTCAATAACCATCAGCGGGATCTGGATACCCATGATGGCTCCCACATGCTCCTCGATGTTGTCATTGGATGAACCACTATGTCGAGGATTCGATCAAACCCTGTATGCAATTCCCTTTGTCAATCGGTACGTTACTTGCCCGAGACTCGATCGTCGGTATCCCAATACCTTGTTCAGTCTCGTTACCGGCAAGTCACTTTACTCGTACCGTAATGCATGATCCCGTGTCCAACACCTTGGTCACATTGAGCTCAATATGATGATGCCGAGTGGGCCCAGAGATACCTCTCCGTCATACGGAGTGACAAATCCCAGTCTCGATCCGTGTCAACCCAACAGCTACTTTCGGAGATACCTGTAATGCACCTTTATAGTCACCCAGTTACGTTGTGACGTTTGGTACACCCAAGGCACTCTTACGGTATCCGGGAGTTACACGATCTCATGGTCGAAGGAAGAGATACTTGACACTTGCAAAGCTCTAGCAAAACGAACTACACGATCTTTTATGCTATGCTTAGAATTGGGTCTTGTCCATCACATCATTCTCCTAATGATGTGATCCCGTTATCAACGACATCCAATGTCCATAGTCAGGAAACCATGACTATATGTTGATCACAACGAGCTGGTCAACTAGAGGCTTACCAGGGACATTGTGTGGTCTAAGTATTCACACGTGTATTACGATTTCCGGATAATACAGTTATAGCATGAATAAAAGACAATTATCATGAACAATGAAATATAATAATACTTTTATTATTGCCTCTAGGGCATATTTCCAACACTATGGCGTTCAAAACTTCATTGGAATCCCGATTCTAAGCCGTAAAGTATGGTGCACTAAACTATCAAGTAGTCATCAGGATGTGTCTGGCAGGTGTTCACAACATCCACAGACGACGTTGTAGGGGTTTGCACATCGAGCGGTGCATCAAAGACGTAAGCCTTCTGTGTAGCAGTGAGGACACTCCTCGGACTACGGACCTAGTCCGCATCATTGCTTACAATATCTTTCAACTTAATCTTTCTCTAGGAACGTATTGAAACAGGGAGCTAGAATGTGAGCTATTTATCTACAACATATTTGCAAAGACAATTTAGACTATGTTCATGATAATTGAGTTCATCTAATCAAATTATTTAATGAACTCCCACTCAGATAGACATCCCTCTAGTCATCTAAGTGAAACATGATCCGAATCGACTAGGCCGTGTCCGATCATCACGTGAGACTGACTAGTCATCAACGGTGAACATCTCATGTTGATCGTATCTTCTATACGACTCATGTTTGACCTTTCGGTCTTCCGTGTTCCGAGGCCATGTCTGTACATGCTAGGCTCGTCAAGTCAACCTAAGTGTTTCGCATGTGTCCCGAGGCCATGTCTGTACATGCTAGGCTCGTCAACACCCGTTGTATTCGAACGTTAGAATCTATCACACCTGATCATCACATGGTGCTTCGAAACAATGAACCTTCGCAACGGTGCACGGTTAGGGGGAACACTTTTCTTGAAATTTTAGTGAGGGATCATCTTATTTAAGCTACCGCCGTTCTAAGCAAATAAGATGTAAAACATGATAAACATCACATGCAATCAAATAGTGACATGATATGGCCAATATCATTTTGCTCCTTTTGATCTCCATCTTCGGGGCTCCATGATCATCATTGTCACCGGCATGACGCCATGATCTCCATCATCATGATCTCCATCATCGTGTCTTCTTGAAGTTGTCTCGTCATCTATTACTTCTACTACCATGGCTAACGCTTTAGCAATAAAGTAAAGTAATTACATGACGTTTATGTTGACACACATGTCATAAATAAATTAAGACAACTCCTATGGCTCCTGTCGGTTGTCATACTCATCGACATGCAAGTCGTGATTCCTATTACAAGAACATGATTAATCTCATACATCACATATATCATTCATCACATCCTTTTGGCCATATCACATCACAAGGCATATGCTGCAAAAACAAGTTAGACGTCCTCTAATTGTTGTTGCAAGTTTTTACGTGGCTGCTATAGGTTTCTAGCAAGAACGTTTCTTACCTACGCCAAAACCACAACGTGATATGCCAATTTCTATTTACCCTTCATAAGGACCCTTTTCATCGAATCCGATCCGACTAAAGTGGGAGAGACAGATACCCGCTAGCCACCTTATGCAACTAGTGCATGTCAGTCGGTGGAACCAGTCTCACGTAAGAGTACGTGTAAGGTCGGTCTGGGCCGCTTCATCCCACGATGCCGCCGAATCAAGATAAGACAAGTAACAATAAGTAAATTGACAAAATCGACGCCCACAACAACTTGTGTTCTACTCGTGCATAGAAACTACACATAGACCTAGCTCATGATGCCACTGTTGGGGATCGTAGCAGAAATTTAAAATTTTCTACGCATCACCAAGATCAATCTATGGAGTAATCTAGCAACAAGGGGAAGGGGAGTGCATCTACATACCCTTGTAGATCGCTAAGCGGAAGCGTTCAAGTGAACGGGGTTGATGGAGTCGTACTCATCGTGATCCAAATCACCGATGATCCTAGCGCCGAACGGACGGCACCTTCGTGTTCAACACACATATGGAATGGAGACGTCTCCCACACCTTGATCCAGCAAGGAGGAGGGAGAGGTTGAGGAAGAGAGTCCAACAGCAGCACGACGGCGTGGTGGTGATGGAGTGGCAGTTCTACGGCAGGGCTTCGCCAAGCTCACGCGGAGGAGGAGAGGTATTGGAGGGGAGGGGCAGCGCCAGGTTCAAGGGTGTGGCCGCCCTCCCACCCCTCCACTATTTATAGGTGAGGAGAGAGGGGGCCGGCCCCCCTTAGATCCCATCTAGGGTTGGGGGCGGCGGCCAAGGGGGGAGGAGTGCCTCCCAAGTCAAGTGGAGGCCCTCCCCCTTAGGGTTTCCCCTCTGCCATGCGCATGGGCCTTGGGGGGGCTGGTGCCCTTGGCCCATTAAGGTTAGGGCACCCCCCTACATCCCATGCTGCTGTATTGGACGTGGTGGAACATTTTCCGGACCTCCGGACCCCTCCGGAATCCTCCAGAACCTTCCGGAAGCTTCCCGGTACAATACCGGGAAAAACCGAACTTTTCTCGGAACCCGAACAACAAATTTCCATATATAAATCTTTACCTCTGGACCATTCCGGAACTCCTCGTGACGTCCGGGATCTCATCCGGGACTCCGAACAACATTCGGTAATCACATACAAGTCTTCCTAATAACCCTAGCGTCATCGAACCTTAAGTGTGTAGACCCTACGGGTTCGGGAACCATGCAGACATGACCGAGACAACTCTCCGGCCAATAACCAACAGCGGTATCTGGATACCCATGTTGGCTCCCACATGTTCCACGATGATCTCATCGGATGAACCACGATGTCACGGATTCAATCAATCCCGTATTCAATTCCCTTTGTCCAGCGGTATTTTACTTGCCCGAGATTCGATCATCGGTATCCCGATACCTTGTTCAATCTCGCTACCGGCAAGTCTATTTACTCGTTCTGTAACACATCATCCCGTGATCAACTCCTTGGTCACATTGTGCACATTATGATGATGTCCTACCGAGTGGGCCCATAGATACCTCTCCGTTACACGGAGTGACAAATCCCAGTCTCGATTCGTGCCAACCCAACAGACACTTTCGGAGATACCTGTAGTGAACCTTTATAGCCACCCAGTTACATTGTGACGTTTGGCACACCTAAAGCACTCCTACGGTATCCGGGAGTTGCACAATCTCATGGTCTAAGGAAATGATACTTGACATTAGAAAAGCTTTAGAATACGAACTACACGATCTTTGTGCTAGGCTTAGGATTGGGTCTTGTCCATTACATCATTCTCCTAATGATGTGATCCCATTATCAATGACACCCAATGTCCATGGTCAGGAAATTGTAACCATCTATTGATCAACGAGCTAGTCAACTAGAGGCTTACTAGGGACATGGTGTTGTCTATGCATCCACACATGTATCTGAGTTTACTATCAATACAATTCTAGCATGGATAATAAACGATTATCATGAACAAGGAAATATAATAATAACCAATTTATTATTGCCTCTAGGGCATATTTCCAACAGGAGGGGCGTCTTTCTATAGCCGGGGTTGGGCGGTGGGAAGACGGCCACCGTGTGTACGCGTCGCGGGCTCAGGCATGACGCGCGTCGTCGCGCCTTCACTTCACCACCACTGGGCCATCAGTAGAGGCTGACCGGCGCGGCAGCCTTGGCATTGATTCTTCACGGGAATCGAGGCAATGAGGACGATGATGTGACAGGGTCGCTAACGGGGTCGCTGACTTGGCAGGCATGTTAGGGAACACAGTATTTAAAAAAAATCCTACGATCACGCAAGATCTATCTAGGAGATGCATAGCAACGAGACGGGAGAGTGTGTCCACTTACCCTCATAGTCCGAAAGCGGAAGCGTTTAGTAACGCGGTTGATGTAGTCGAACGTCTTCACGATCCAACCGATCTAAGTACCGAACGTACAACACCTCTGTGTTCAGCACACGTTCAGCTCGATGATGTCCCTCGAGCTCTTGATCCATTTGAGGACGAGGGAGAGTTTCGTCAGCACGATGACGTGGTGACGGTGATAATGAAGTTACCGGCGCAGGGCTTCGCCTAAGCACTACGACGATATGACCGAGGTGTGTAACTATGGAGGGGAGCACTGCACACGGCTAAGACAAATCTTGGAGTGCCTTTGGGGTGCCTCCTGCCCACTTATATAAAGGAGGGAGGGAGAGAGGACGACCCTCCTAGGGGCGCGCCAAGTGTTGGGAGTCCTACCAGGACTCCCAAGTCCTAGTAAGATTCCCTTTCCTTTTCGGAGTAGGAAAGAAGGAAAGGAGGGAGAGGGAGAAGGAAAGGGGGGCCCGCACCTCCACCCCTTGTCCAATTCGGTTTGGGCAGGGGGAGGCGCGCGCCACCTCGTGGCCCTTCTTCCCTCTCTCCACTAAAGCCCAATAAGGCCCATTAACTTCCCCCGGCGAGTTCCTGTAACTCTCCGGTATTCCGAAAAATACCCGAATCACTCAGAACCTTTCCGATGTCCGAATATTGCCGTCCAATATATCGATATTTACCTCTCGGCCATTTCGATACTCCTCTTCATGTCCGTGATATCATCCGGAACTCTGAACAAACTTCGGTCATAAAATCACATAACTCATAATACAAATCGTCATCGAACGTTAAGCGTGCGGACCCTATGGGTTCAAGAACTATGTAGACATGACCGACACACATTTCCGGTCAATAACCAATAGCAGAACCTGGATGCTCATATTGGCTCCTACATATTCTACAAAGATCTTTATTGTTCAAACCGCATAACAACATACATCATTCCCTTTGCCATCGGTATGTTACTCGCCCGAGATTCAATTGTCGGTATCATCATACCTAGTTCAATCTCGTTACCGGCAAGTCTCTTTACTCATTCCATAATGCATCATCCCGTAACTAACTCATTAGTCACATTGCTTGCAAGTCTCATAGTGATGTGCATTACCGAGAGGGCCCACAGATACGTCTCCGATACACAGAGTGACAAATCCTAATCTCGATCTATGCCAACTCAACAAACACCATCGGAGACACCTGTAGAGCATCTTTATAATCGCCCAGGTACGTTGTGACATTTGATAGCACACAAGGTGTTCCTCCGGTATTCGGGAGTTGCATAATCTCATAGTCAGAGGAACATGTATAAATCATGAAGATAGCAATAGCAATAAAACTAAACGATCATAATGATAGGCTAATGGATGGGTCTTGTCCATCACATCATTCTCTAATGATGTGATCTCGTTCATCAAATGACAACACATGTCTATGGTTAGGAAACTTAACCATCTTTGATTAATGAGCTAGTCAAGTAGAGGCATACTAGGGACACTCTGTTTGTCTATGTATTCACACATGTACTAAGTTTCCGGTTAATACAATTCTAGCATGAATAATAAACATTTATCATGATATAATGAAATATAAATAACAACTTTATTATTGCCTCTAGGGCATATTTCCTTTAGTCTCCCACTTGCACTAGAGTCAATAATCTAGTTCACGTCGCCATGTGATTTAACACCAATAGTTCACATCACCATGTGTCCAACACCCAAAGGGTTTACTAGAGTCAATAATCTAGTTCACATCTCCATGTGATTAACACCCAAAAAGTACTAAGGTGTGATCATGTTTTGCTTGTGAGAGAAGTTTAGTCAACGGGTCTGCCTCATTCAGATCCGTATATATTTTCCAGATTTCTATGTCTACAATGCTCTGCATGGAGCTACTCTAGCTAATTGCTCCCACTTTTAATATGTATCCAGATTGAGACTTAGAGTCATCTAGATCAGTATTAAAGCTTGCATCAACGTAACTCTTTACGATGAACTCTTTATCACCTCCATAACCGAGAAATATTTCCTTAGTCCTATAAGGATAATTTTGACCGCTGTCTAGTGATCTACTCCTGGATGACTATTGTACCCCTTTGCCAAACTCATGGCAAGGTACACAATAGGTCTGGTATACAACATGGATACTTTATAGAACCTATGGCTGAGGCATAGGGAATGACTTTCATTCTCTCTCTATCTTATGCCGTGGTCAGGTTTTGAGTCTTACTCAACTTCATACTTTACAACTCAAGCAAGAACTCCTTTGATTGATCCATTTTGAACTCCTTTAAAATCTTATCAAGGTATGTACTCATCGAAAGTCTTATCAAGCGTCTTGATCTATCTTTATAGATCTTGATGCCCAATATGTAAGTAGCTTCACCGAGGTATTTCTTTGAAAAACTCCTTTCAGACACTCCTTTATGCTTTCCAGGAAATTCTACATCCTTTCCAATCAGCAATATGTCATTCACATATACCTATCATAAAGGATGTAGTGCTCCCACTCACTTTCTTGTAAATACAAGCTTCACTGCAAGTCTGTATAAAACTATATGCTTTGATCAACTCATCAAAGCGTATATTC
This sequence comes from Triticum dicoccoides, assembly GCF_002162155.2. Classification (NCBI taxonomy): domain Eukaryota; kingdom Viridiplantae; phylum Streptophyta; class Magnoliopsida; order Poales; family Poaceae; genus Triticum; species Triticum dicoccoides. The sequence goes on from NC_041380.1 coordinate 382,162,637, forward strand.
CAACTCTGAGATGCTTGCACCAGTCAATAGATGGATCACTGGAGCTTGCACACTTTGTTAGCACCTTTAGGATTGAGAAAACCTTTTGGTTGCATCATATACAACTCTTCTTTAATAAATACATTAAGGAATACTGTTTTGACATCCATTTGCCAGATTTCATAAAATGCGGCAACTGCTAACATGATTCGGACAGACTTTTAAGCATCAATACGAGTGAGAAATCTCATCGTAGTCAACACCTTGAACTTGTCGAAAACCTTTTGCGACAATTCGAGATTTGTAGATAGTAACACTATTATCAGCGTCTGTCTTCCTCTTGAAGATCCATTTATTCTCAACGGCTCGTCGATCATTGGGCAAGTCAATCAAAGTTCATACTTTTTTCTCATACATGGATCCCATCTCAGATTTCATGGCCTCAAGCCATTTTGCGGAATCTGGGCTCATCATCGCTTTCTCATAGTTCGTAAGTTCATCATGGTATAGTAACATGACTTCCAGAACATGATTGCCGTACCACTCTGGTTTCGATCGTACTCTGGTTGACCTACGAGGTTCAGTTGTAACTTGATCTGAAGTTTCATGATCATTATCATTAGCTTCCTCACTAATTGGTGTAGGAATCACCAAAATAGATTTCTGTGATGAACTGCTTTTCAATTCGGGAGAAGGCACAATTACCTCATCAAGTTCTACTTTCCTCCCACTCACTTCTTTCGAGAGAAACTCCTTCTCAAGAAAGGATCCATTCTTAGCAACAAATATCTTGCCTTCGGATCTGTGATAGAAGGTGTACCCAACAGTTTCTTTTGGGTATCCTATGAAGACACACTTCTCCAATTTGGGTTCGAGCTTATCAGGTTGAAACTTTTTCACATAAGCATCACAACCCCAAACTTTAAGAAATGACAGCTTTGGTTTCTTGCCAAACCATAGTTCATATGGTGTCGTCTCAACGGATTTAGATGGTGCCCTATTTAATGTGAATGCATCTGTCTCTAATGCATAACCCCCAAAACGATAGCGGTAAATCGGTAAGAGACATCATAGATCGCACCATATCTAATAAAGTACGGTTATGATGTTCGGACACACCATTATGCTGTGGTGTTACAGGTGGCGTGAGTTGTGAAATTATTCCACATTGTTTTAAGTGAAGGCCAAAACTTGTAACTCAAATATTCGCCTCTGCGATCAGATCACAGAAATTTTATTTTGTTGTTACAATGATTCTCCAATTCACTCTAAAATTCTTTGAACTTTTCAAAATGATTCAGACTTGTGTTTTATTAAGTAGACATACCAATATCTTCTCAAATCAACTATGAAGGTTAGAAAATAACGATACCCGCCACGAGCCTCAACACTCATCGGACCGCATACATCGGTATGTATTATTTCCAATAAGTCAGTGGCTCGCTCCATTGTTCTGGAGAACGGAGTCTTAGTCATCTTGCGCATGAGGCATGGTTCGCAAGCATCAAATGATTCATAATTAAGTGATTCCAAAAGTCCATCCGCATGGAGTTTCTTCATGTGCTTTACACCAATATGACCTAAACGGCAGTGCCACAAATATGTTGCACTATCATTATGAACTTTGCATCTTTTGGCATCAATAGTATGAATATGTGTATAACCACGATTGAGATTCAACAAACCATTCAAATTGGGTGTATGACCATTAAAGGTTTTATTCATGTAAACAGAACAATAATTATTCTCTGACTTAAATGAATAACCATATCGCAATAAACATGACCCAATCATATTCATGCTCAACGCAAACACCAAATAATATTTATTTAGGTTCAACACTAATCCCGAAGGTAGAGGGAGTATGCGATGGTGATCTTATCAACCTTGGAATCACTTCCAACACACATCGTTGCCTCGCCCTCAACTAGTCTCTATTCAATTTGTAACTCCTGTTTCGAGTTACTTATCTTAGCAACTGAACTGGTATCAAATACCCTGGGGTTGCTATGAACCCTAGTAAAGTACACATCAATAACATGTATATCAAATATACTTTTTAATTTTCCATCCTTCTTATCCGCCAAAAATTTGGGGTAGTTCCGCTTCCAGTGACCATTCCCTTTGTTATAGAAGCACTCAGTTTCAGGCTTAGGTCTAGCTTTGGGTTTCTTCACGGGAGTGGCAACTTGCTTGCCATTCTTTCTTGAAGTTCACTTTCTTTTCCTTTGCCCCTTTTCTTGAAACTAGTTGTCTTATTAACCATCAACACTTGATGCTCTTTCTTGATTTCTACCTTTGCCGATTTTAGCATCGCCAAGAGCTCGGGAATCTTTTCGTCATCCCTTGCATATTATAGTTCATCACGAAGTTCCAGTAACTTGGCGATAGTGACTAGAGAACTCTATCAATCACTATCTTATCTGGAAGATTCACTCCCACTTGATTCAAGCGATTGTAGTAATCAGACATTCTGAGCATATGCTCACATGTTGAGCTATTCTCCTCCATCTTGTAGGCAAAGTACTTGTCAGAGGTCTCATACCTCTTGACTTGAGCATCAGTCTGAAATACCAATTTCAGCTCTTGGAACATCTTATATGCTCTGTGGCGTTCAAAAAGTTTTTGAAGTCCCGGTTCTAAGCTGTAAAGCACGGCGCACTAAACTACCAAGTAGTCATCATGCCGAGCTTGCCAAACGTTCATAACATCTGCATCTGCTCCTGCAAAAGGTCTGTCACCTAGCAGTGCATCAAGGACATAATTCTTCTGTGCAGCAATGAGGATAATCCTCAGATCACGGATCCAGCCTGCATCATTGCTACTATCATCTTTCAACTTATTTTTCTATAGGAACATAAAAAATGAACCGGGAGCTATAACGTGAGCTATTGATCTACAACATAATTTGCAAATACTATCAGGTCTAAGTTCATGATAAATTAAAGTTCAGTTAATCATATTACTTAAGAACTCCCACTTAGATAGACATCCCTCTAGTCATCAAAATGATCACGTGATCCATATCAACTAAACCATGTCCGATCATCACGTGAGTTGGAGTAGTTTTCAATGGTGAACATCGATATGTTGATCATATCTACTATATGATTCACGTTCGACCTTTCGGTCTCCGTGTTTCGAGGCCATATCTGCATATGCTAGGCTTGTCAGGTTTAACCCGAATATTCCGCGTGTGCAAAACTGGCTTGCACCCGTTGTATGTGAATGTAGAGCTTATCACACCCGATCATCACGTGGTGTCTCAGCACGACGAACTGTAGCAACGGTGCATACTCAGGGACAACACTTATACCTTGAAATTTAGTGAGGGATCATCTTATAATGCTACCGCCGTACTAAGCAAAATAAGATGCATAAAAGATAAACATCACATGCAGTCAAAATAAGTGATATGATATGGCAATCATCATCTTGTGCCTTTGATCTCCATCTCCAAAGCACCGTCATGATCACCATCGTCACCGGCTTGACACCTTGATCTCCATCGTAGCATCATTGTCGTCTCGCCAACTATTGCTTCTACGGCTATTGCTACCGTGTAGTGATAAAGTAAAGCAATTACATGGCGATTGCATTTCATACAATAAAGCGACAACCATAAGGCTCCTTCCAGTTGCCGATAACTTTTACAAAACATGATCATCCCATACAACAATTTATATCTCGTCACGTCTTGACCATATCACATCACAACATGCCCTGCAAAAACAAGTTAGATGTCCTCTACTTTGTTGTTCCAAGTTTTACGTGGCTGCTGCGGGCTTCTAGCAAGAACCGTTCTTACCCACGCATCAAAACCACAATGATTTTTCATCAAGTGTGCTATTTTAACCTTCAACAAGAATCGGGCATAGTTAAACTCGATTCAACTAAAGCTGGAGAAACAGACGCCCGCAAGCCACATGTGTGCGAAGCACGTCGGTAGAACCAGTCTCATGAATGCGGTCATGTAATGTCGGTCTGGGCCGCTTCATTTCACAATACCGCCGAATCAAAGTATGATGTTGCTGGTAAGCAGTATGACTATTATCGCCCACAACTCATTGTGTTCTACTTGTGCATATAACATCTACGCATAGACCTGGCTCTGATGCCACTATTAGGGAACGCAGTATTTCAAAAAAAATTCTACGATCACGCAAGATCTATCTAGGAGATGCATAGCAACAAGATAGGAGAGTGTGTCCACGTACCCTCGTAGACCGAAAACGGAAGCGTTTAGTAACGCGGTTGATGTAGTCGAACGTCTTCACGATCCAACCGATCCATGTATCGAACATATGGCACCTCTGTGTTTAGCACACATTCAGCTCGATGACGTCCCTTGAGCTCTTGATCTAGTTGAGGACGAGGGAGAGTTTCGTCAGCACGACGGCGTGGTGACGGTGATGATGAAGTTACCAGCGCAGGGCTTCGCCTAAGCACTAGAACGATATGACCGAGGTGTGTAACTATGGAGGGGAGCACCGCACACGGCTAAGACAAAATTTGGAATGCCTTTGGGGTGCCCCCTGCCCCCGTATATAAAGGAGGGAGGGAGAGAGGCCGGCCCTCCTAGGGGCGCGCCAAGTGTAGGGAGTCCTACTAGGACTCCCAAGTCCTAGTAAGATTCCCTTTCCTTTTCGGAGTAGGAAAGAAGGAAAGGAGGGAGGGGGA
>NC_041380.1:382167563-382278490 GCF_002162155.2 Triticum dicoccoides
GCCACCTTGTGGCCCTTCTTCCCTCTCTCCACTAAAGCCCAATAAGGCCCATTAACTTCCCCCGGCGAATTCCTGTAACTCTCTGGTACTCCGAAAAATATCCGAATCACTCAGAACCTTTCCGATGTCCGAATATAGCCTTCCAATATATCGATCTTTACCTCTCAACCATTTCAAGACTCCTCGTCATGTCCGTGATCTCATCCAGGACTCCGAACAAACTTCGGTCATCAAATCACATAACTCATAATACAAATCGTCATCGAACGTTAAGCGTGCGGACCCTACGGGTTCGAGAACTATGTAGACATGACCGAGACACATCTCCGGTCAATAACCAATAGCGAAACCTGGATGCTCATATTAGCTCCTACATATTCTACGAAGATCTTTATCGGTCAAACTGCATAACAACATACGTCATTCCCTTTATCATCGGTATGTTACTTGCCCGAGATTCGATCGTCGGTATCATCATACCTAGTTCAACTTCGTTACCGGCAAGTCTCTTTACTCGTTCCGTAATGCATCATCCGTAACTAAATCATTAGGAACGAGTAAAGAGACTTGCCGGTGACGAGATTGAACTAGGTATGATGATATCGACGATCTGTAAGTGCATCTAGTGCCACCCCTAGTTGGTTTTGGAGTATTGACGAAAAACCTAGTTGAGGGACTAATGTGTTTGTGAGAATTGCAGGATAACACAGGTAGAAGTCCCTCATTGATTTGGTTTTCCTACCAGAGATGACCCCTAAAAATGTATGAAGACATTGAAGTCAAAGGTGGTATATGAAGATATTTACATTGAAGACTATGACAAGAGAAGACACCGCATGAAGCCTATGGAACTCGAAGACTTAGATCTTTCGTAGTTCTTTTTCTTATGTGTTGAGTCATAGGAACCACCATATTGTTAAGTGAGGTCCAAGTGAACCAGTCAGAATGACTGAAGTGATGCCTTAAACAAAACCTATGTCTTCGAGTGAAGACTTTGAGAGTGAATCTTGTCCAGAGTCGGACAAGTCAGCTTTGCTTGTAGCCCAAGTAAAGTTGCCGTGTGAGTTTGAAATCTGACCGTTGGAACACGTGTCAGTTCCTTAGTGACCCAGGGTCATTTCAGACAAATCAGGTCGGGTTGCCAAGTGGCTATAAATATCCCACCCCCTACAACCATAAACGGTTGGCTGCTCAGATTCAGAGTACGGCTTTTGTCGTTTGAGAGCAACCCACCTCGAAGCCTTTGAGAGACAGAGAATTCCTTGCGAGGATAAAGCCCTAACCACCCAGAGCCAAAGAGAATTAGGCATCACTTAAGTCTTCTTGTCTGTGTGATCTGAAGACTTATTACACTTGAGGACTGTGCATCCTCCAGCCGGTTAGGCGTCACGTTCTGAGCATCCAAGAGACATTGTGGATTGCCGGTGAACGAAGTCTGTGAAGGTTTGGGAGTCTACCTTGAAGACTTACCAGAGTGATTGGGCGAGGTCTGTGTGACCTTAGCTCAAGGGGAATACGGTGAGGACTGGGTGTCCTGAGCTGCGTGTTCAGGACTGGGTGTCCGGGACTGTGTGTCCTAAGGTTTAAATACCTAGCCGCCCCAACCAGATGTACAGTTGTCACAGCAACTGGAACTGGTCCAACAAATCATTGTCTTCAACGAGTCACTGGTTTCATCTTCCCTTCCCTTTAATTACTGTTACTCCTTGTGAAGTCATTGTATGATTGCACTATCTTTTATCTTCACTGAGTGACTGCGCTTTTGTTTGGCTTCACAATATCTTCCTACCTGATCCTTAGTACATTGCTGCTATTAGTCATTGTGCTTTCACTCCATTAAATACTTGACTATAGTTTGCCTAGTGTAGTCTACCTTCCGCTGCAGGGTAATAGGTTATTTCTATCGTTTGTCTTCATAACTTTCACGTTTTGAAGACTTTCATAAAAATCGCCTATTCACCCCCCTATAGTCGATATAACGCACTTTCAATTGGTATCAGAGCAAGGTGCTCCCTTGTTCTGTGTGATTCGGTTTAACCACCTGGAGTTTTAGCTATGTCGACTGCAGGGATAATTAAAGTCTCCGCTGCGTGCCCCGTCTTCGATGGAACTGAATATCCCTACTAGAAGAATAAGATGCGCATGCATCTTGAAGCCATTGACGTCGACCTATGGTATGTCGTCATGAACGGCGTTCCCAAGGCTGGAGAAGGTGTCACTGCTGCTGATGTCAAGAAGTTCGTTCAACTGGACTCCACTGCCAAGAATATCATCTGTGGTCATCTGACCAAAGGATAGTATGGCCATGTGAGTGCTTTGGAAACATCCAAGCTGGTCTGGGACTGGCTCTCTAAGGTCAATGAATGCGTCTCAACCCAGAGAGATCAGAGAATCAGTGTCCTTCGCAACCTCTTCAACCGCTTCAAGCAAAATGACAATGAGAATGTCCAGCTCACATTTGACCGACTCACTGACATCACAAATGAGCTTCAAGCCCTTGGCGCTACTGAGATCACCAAGCATGAAGTCGTCAAGACACTACTGAGATCACTTGATAGTTCGTTTGACACTCTAGCCCTGATGATTCAAGAACGTCCTGATTTCAAGACACTCGAGCCGTCTGACATACTTGAGAGGCTCAACACACATGAGTTTCAGCTTTCTGAGAAAAGAGATATCTACGGTCCAAACTATGGGCAAACTCGTGCCTTGAAGGCAAAAGCTGTCTCCTCATCTGAAGAAGAATCTGACAGCTGTTCTGATGATCCCGAAGACATTGGAAGGGAACTTGCTATGCTTGTCAAGAAGTTCCAAAAAATTACCAAGAAGAAAGGCTTCAGAAAGTCTTCCCGATCAAGCTCAAGGAATGATGAAGCTTCTGCTCATGACTACAAGAAGAAAACATGTCACAAGTGCAAGAAACCTGGCCACTTCATCTCTGAGTGTCCACAATGGGACAATGAGAACAAAAAGAAGAAGAAGAGCAAGGAATATGACTCTGACGACAAGAAGAAGAAGAAATACTCAAAGTCTTCCTCCAAGTCTTCCTCAAAGTCTTCATCACACAAGAAGAGCTCATCTGGCAAGGCACGTGCGTTTGTTGGCAAGGAAATGGATTCAGAGGAGGAGTCCATTTCTGAGGAGGCGGAGGTGGAGTCTGAGGAGGAGTCCGACTCAGGCGTCGCAAGTCTGGCTACAGCATACGTTGCCAAGTCCATCTTCAACACTGAAGACAATGACTTCATCACCGACACCGATGCACATGACAATGACTACTCCGCCTCTACCTACTGCTTCATGGCACGCGGTGCCAAGGTAAACACACGCACTACTCACTATCAAACATCTAGTGACGATGACTCTGATTGTGGTTCAAAACCCAACTACAAAACACTTGCTAAAATTGCAACTGAACAACAGAAAGCTATGGAACATATTCAAAAACTGTTAGACAGAAGCGATGATCTGTTAGGTGCTGAAATGACTCGATCTGAATCCTTAATTGAAGACATAAAAAATCTTCACGTTAAGTATCAGAAACTTGAAAGTTGTCATGAAACTCTCTCAACAACTCATGAAAAGCTTTCCTATGATTATCTTCAAAGGAAGCAAGATCTTGAGAAATTGAGAGCGGCTCATGAAGATCTTCAAAAGGAAAACGAGTCACTTCGCGCCAAACAGATTATTTCCGCTCAGGAGGATTTGAACCACCATGTCTTAAATGCATTGAGCGTGATAATGCTACTTCTGTTGCTGAATGTTCTACTGCTACTACTGTTGCAATATCTTCAACTGTTGATGTGGTAACTAACCCCTCTGCTGAGGATACCACTGCTATTGCTGATGAGAATGCTAGGTTGAAGACATTGCTTGAAACAGGGATGTACAAAAGTCTTAAAGGGCATCAGACACTATGTGATGTCCTCAAAAGGCAGATTCTGAACTGAAACCCAAGGAAAGAGGGTGTTGGGTTCGTAAGGAAAATGAATGCTGATGGCTCTTACTGGAAACCTGAGCAGTACCCCAAAACCACATGGGTTGCTGCAAAGGAACCTTCAGCAGATCCATCCAATCTATCTGGCTTCACTTGTGCTAACCCCATTATCATTGATGAATCCTTTGGTGCAAACTATAAACTGTTTAAGAATTAGAATGGTGAAGTGTTTGCCAGGTACATTGGTACTAACTGCAGGAATGGACCGCCTATGAAGAAGATCTGGGTTCCGAAAAGATGTCTGGAGAATCTTCCTGTGAATGTCATCATGACACCTCACGTGAAGAAGACAAACCTCAGACCAAAGGCTTCATACGGTCCAAAGGCTTCATACAGACAGAGGACTCACCTAAGTCACACTAACGCAAATGTTTTGCAGGGGAACCTTACTCAGGCATATGAATATGAGAGCAGTTCATCAAACCGCCATGTTCATAAGACCAAGAACTATTCTGCTTATTCTTATGAGTACTATTGTCCGCCTGCAAGACTGTTTGCTAGGGCTTCAAAGCCAAAGTTCTCAGATGCTGCACTTAGACTTATTGCTTCTAAGCCACCCTTGAAGATGTGGGTGGCTAAGAAAGCTTAACTCTCTTTTGCAGGGAAGGGTCTCCAACAGAAAACCAAAATCGTCTGACGCTATTGCTGGGGACCTTAAACATCTTGTAGGGCGCAAGATCAAATGCCCAAATGGTCTTACTATGTACTTCGTTCCTGAATCACTTGCTACTCTTCCTATTAGTCCTAATCTGGATCTAAGCTTTCATAACCCACTGGTTCGTCAAATGTTTTTGCTTCACAATGCTCTTGGTGAAGCCTATCCCCCTAACTGCAATGTAGGGTACGACACCAGCGTCTTTAGAATGGATTATTGACAGTGGGTGTACAAATCACATGACTGGCAAAAGAAGCCTTCTTATGGACTCAACCTTACGTCCATCCGACAAGAGCCACATCACATTTGCTGACACTGGTAAAAGTAAGGTATTGGGTTTAGGTAGAGTTGCAATCTCAAGGGATCAACACATGGATAAAGTCATGCTTGTTGAATCCCTTAGCTTCAACTTAATGTCTGTCTCAATGCTTTGCGATTTAAACATGATCGTAATATTTGGAAAATATCGTTGCCTTGTTCTAATGGAATCTGACAAGTCTCTAGTATTTGAAGGGTATCGAAAAGATGATTTGTACGTGGTAGATTTCTCAGCAGGACCACAGCTTGCAGTATGTCTTCTAGCAAAAGCTTCAGAATGCTAGCTCTGGCATCGGAGGCTTGGGCATGCTGGCATGAGGAACCTCCACACCCTGGCAAAGAAGAAGCATGTCATAGGCATCGAGGGCGTCAAGTTCAAGAAAGATCACCTATGCGGTGCTTGTGAGGCAGGGAAGATGACGAGGGCCAAACACCCCTCGAAGACAATCATGACTACTACTCGACCCTTCGAACTGCTTCACATGGATCTTTTCAGTCCCACTCATTACTCAACTCTTACTACTACTGCTTGTCTCTATGGCTTTGTCATTGTTGATGATTATTCTAGATATACTTGGGTGCACATAATCCTTTACAAGACTAAAGTGCAGGATGTCTTCAGACGCTTCGCCAATCGAGCAATGAACAACTATGGCGCCAAGATAAAGCATATCAGAAGTGACAATGGCACTGAATTCAAGAACACTGGCCTTGATACATATCTTGATACCTTGGGCATCACTCATGAATTCTCAGCCCCGTACACGCCACAGCAGAATGGCGTCGTCGAACGCAAGAACAGAACACTCATTGAGATGGCCAGAACGATGCTAGATGAATACAAGACTCCAAGAAAATTCTGGCCTGAAGTCATTGACACTGCATGCCATACAATCAATCATGTTTATCTTCACAAGCTTCTGAACAAGACGTCTTATGAGCTCCTTACTGGCAAGAAGCCAAATGTCAGTTACTTCAGAGTATTTGGCGCCAAGTGCTGGATCAAGGACCCACATCACACCTCAAAGTTTGCACCAAAAGCACATGAGGGTTTTATGCTTGGATATGGAAAGGACTCGCACTCCTACAGAGTCTTCAATCTCTTTCATTACAAAGTGGTTGAAACAGTGGATGTGCGGTTCGATGAGACCAACGGTTCACAAAGAGAGCAACTGCCAAATGTGCTAGATGAAGTTCCATCCAGTGAATCAATCAAGCTGATGGGAACTGAAGAAATTATACCTTCTGAAGCTCATCCTGAAGAATTATCATCTCAGCACCTGATCAACATGAAGACAATGCTCAGCCTGAAGACATTCCTTCTAACAACGACAATGATCAGCAAGAGCAAAATCTTCGCCCTGCACATCCTCGCGTTGCCAATGATGTACAGATTGAAAGAATAATTGACAGCATCAATGCACCCGGTCCACTCACTCGTTCAAGGGCAACTCAGCTGGCAAATTTCTGTGGGCACTTCGCATTCGTCTCAATAACAGAACCCAAGAAAGTTGAAGAAGCCTTCATGGAACCTGAATGGATTCAAGCTATGCAAGAAGAGCTTCAACAGTTTGAGCTGAATAATGTATGGGAACTGGTTAAGCGTCCTGACCCATGGAAGCACAATATAATAGGCACCAAATGGATATACCGCAACAAGCAAGATGAGCATGGTCAAGTTGTCAGAAACAAAGCTCGTCTCGTTGCTCAAGGATATACTCAAGTGGAAGGCATTGACTTCGATGAAACATTTTCTCCTATGGCTAGACTTGAAGCCATCCGCATACTGCTGGCCTATGCAAATCATCATAACATACTTCTATATCAAATGGATGTGAAGAGTGCTCTTCTCAATGGCAAGATTGAAGAAGAAGTATATGTTGCATAACCGCCTGGCTTTGAAGATCCAAAACATCCTAACATGGTATACAAGCTCAACAAAGCACTGTATGGCCTCAAACAAGCCCCTCGGGCCAGGTATGACACACTCAAATACTTCCTGAAGAGCAAAGGCTTCATACCTGGTTCTCTCAACCCCACTCTCTTAACGAAGACATATGTTGGTGAACTGTTTGTGTGCCAAATATATGTGGAGTGACATTATCTTCGGCTGCACCAATCAGAAGTACAGTGAAGAGTTTGGATATATGATGCAAGAGCAATATCAAATGTCTATGATGGGAGAGCTGAAGTTCTTTCTCGGTCTTCAAATGCGGCAGCAACGCAACGGCATCTTCATATCTCAATAGAAGTATCTCAAAGATTGCCTGAAGAAGTTCGGTATGCAAGACTGCAAAGGCTTCACGACGCCAATGCCAGCCAAGCATCATCTGGGTCCTGACGACAATGGTAAAGAGTTCGATCAAAAGGTATACCACTCCATGATTGGTTCTTTACTTTATCTATGTGCATCTAGGCCAGATATTATGCTTAGTGTTTGCATGTGTGCCCGATTTCAAGCGGCACCAAAGGAATCGCATCACTTAGCTGTGAAGCGAATTCTTCGATATTTGGCTCACACCCCAACTCTAGGATTATGGTATCCGAAGGGCTCAGAGTTTGATCTGGTTGGATTCTCGGATGCTGATTATGCTGGTGACAAAGTTGATCGCAAGTCTACATCAGGCACATGTCACTTTCTGGGACGATCACTTGTATGTTGGTCTTCAAAGAAGCAGAACTGTGTATCTCTCTCCACTGCTGAATCTGAATACATTGCTGCTGGATCTTGCTGCGCTCAGCTTCTGTGGATGAAGCAAACACTCAAGGACTATGGCATTCATCTGAAGCAAGTACCACTCTACTGCGACAACGAAAGTGCCATCAAGATTGCCAACAACCCAGTTCAGCACTCGAAGACAAAGCACATTGAAATTCGTCATCACTTTCTCAGAGATCATGTTGTGAAGGAAGATATTGATATCATACACGTCAACACTAAAGAGCAATTGGCAGATATCTTCACCAAGCCCTTGGATGAGAAGAGATTTTGCAAGTTACAGTGTGAGCTAAATATCTTGGAATGCTCAAATGTCTTGTGATCAGGCACACATCCTAACACTTATGCATATTGATGACTTAGATGTGCAACACACGAAGTAAAGTATAACTTCATTCAATGAAGACATACATTCTAAGTGTGAATACATCAATGTGGAATTTGACTTCGGAGCGCCACGATAATTGTGCGCCGTGTCTGGGTCTAATACTTCCTATACGGTGGGTAACGCCACCACCACATGTTCTGTTTGAAGTGTTTGACTCATGGCGTTACATTTGCTATGTCTTCACATTTGGTTTGACTTCAATCTCAACATATCTTCATGATTATCTTCACTTTGTTGACCATATATATATACTAGTGTTCTGTCCTCTACAGTATTCACTTATAGCTAGGTCTTCTTGTTGAATCTTTTGAACTAAGTGAATGTGATCGGACCCTAACCTCTCTATGCTTTCTATCTCAATTCTATCTCTCCAAATCATATGCATTCTATTGAAACTGTCGAATGTCTTCTCTGCGTCCTTGTCAGCAGAAGATACAGAGACAACCATTATGTCCGTTTTCAATGCTCTTTCCTCCACATGAAATCCGGAGAAGTAGGAACGACCACCCGACAATCCAGGCGTGCGTGGGACGTGGAACAAACCCCAAAAATTCCGCATAATGGCCACATGTTCCTCAGATGCGAATCGCCAGGGGCACCTGTTTAATAACACAGTGCCGCCCCTGTACCTATAAATACACACTTCACAGCGGTCATTATCTCTTCTTCCACTCTCGCACAAACCCTAGCGCCACCGCTAGCTCTCGACGACGCCGGCGACGAAGCGCTTCGCTGCCGCAACCTCTCCGACACTGTCTTCATGCCGACTGCGGACATCGTCCTCTCCGCTGTCGCCGTAGGTGTCCTCCATCGCCAAGTTAGGTCACGGAAGATCGAACTGCTCGGCCTCATCTTCCACTCCGTCTAGAAGTTCTTAGTGTGGTAAATAAAACTTCTTTTTACGGCACCGTTGATCTTATGGCTTCGTCACTTTTTACCACAAACAGTTTCTGTTCACACAAGTTAGATCCCTCTCATACTGCATCTCATAACATGCCTAGTATATTCACTTGTTCTTCACAAAGTAGTTAGATTCCTCACTTGTATTGATCTGTGGATTCGTACAAATCTGGAACCAACTCCTTATCTATGAGTGAATGTCTTCGCACGATGAGGTCAATGTCTTCTAAACTGATTTATCTTCAAAATCTTCTGAGAATGCATATGACCTCTTCCCCTTCCCTCACACCTTAATGCTGTCACAGGTACATGTCCGTGGGAGAATCCTTTGGTACTCATAGTCTGCATTCATTTGCAGAATTCTTACAGCATCACATAAACTCTCCCTAAGCCAGTTCCTGTTTGTCAAGCAAGCGAAAACCTTTGAAGCCTCTGAACATATTGAAGCCTTTCAGATTAAGGTTCATGGCTTTAGAAAGATTAGCAAGGAAGGGTGGCAGAAAGCGTCGTGGAGAAACATCTAGAGATCTGCCAGATGACCTCTCAGAACTATACAAGACAGATCCCGAACAGGATTACAATCAGCGCAAGACCCGAATCCAATGGATTCGAAGATATTGGGCAGAACAATGGTTCAAGTACCGATTTGTAACCCAAGAGCATGCTGAGAAAAATGCCATCAAGAGACCGTGGGGGGACATACTATACAAGAATCTTCAACCCAGGACCAGAGATGAAGCCATTGAACAAGGCTTCTATCCATGCATGGTCCATGGGCCACAGCCTGCTGATGCTCACCCGTCGTCACTACTATGGTGTCGTGACGATAATCTGTTTAAGCGCAACTTCTAGTTTGCCCAGAACTCAGCGAAGCAGAACAAGAAGACATTGGGACTAGACTTCAATCCTGGTCCTTCTGCTCCAAGGGCTGATGGCACACGAGATGCAGAACCCAATGTCATCGGTCCTTTCTACAACCCTCAAGGCCTCATCACCCACATCTTGGTTCAAGGGACTGCAGTGAATGAGCCTGCAGCTGACGCTGAATCAGATGAAGCGGCTGCAGCGTCGAAGCCTCTGAAGTTGAAGAAGCCTAAAGCTTCAAAGCCTGTCCCTTCACCAAAAATCTCACGGGCGAAGCCACTGGCAACTGCACCCCCTGAAGACAGTGTGCAGTCTGAAGATTTATCACGCATCTCCAAGCCCCAGAAGAGCAAGATGCCTCTGCCACACACCGGCCAAGAGCTGACAGCTGCTGCCATTCTGCGCAATGATGACATTGATCTGTCAAGTGATGAAGATCTTGCAGATGACGCTCTTGAGCAACTCATCAAGAGCAAAGAAGAAGCAGAAATCTTCAATGATCTGCCGCTCTTTGATGTAACAATCATCCACACCTTCATTGATGAGTGGTTTGACATGCCAAACATCAGCTTCGAAGATCTTCAACTACCCATTGGCCTCAGTGTCGCCTTCCATGGCGCAATTGCTTCAGAACTAGCCATCGCCCAGCGCGTTGTTGAACTGAAGCAGAAGATTGACTATGAAAAGGCTCAGTTCAAGAAGCATATGGCCAAGCTCAGTGTGCAAGAAGTGAAGAACTTCAAGATCATGATGCACGAGCTAAAGGAAGCCTTTCTGAAGAAACGTGCAGAAGCTCAGGGTTCGCGTGAGCGCATGAAGGTTCTGGCTGACAGATGTGTGCAAGCCTACAATGAGGCTGAGAAGCGCAAGGCCCTTGGGCATCCTGGCATCGACCCCAGGATGGCCGCAAAGAAGAAGAAGAAGCCTGCTACGGCTGAAACTGAAGCACCAAGGCAGGAGGCAGTTTCCATTGTCTTCCCAACAAGAATGACTGGCTCGAAGCCAAAAAGCCGGTCAACCGCTTCAGAGCTCAAGAAGACGAGGACTGCTGAGGCTGAAGCAAGAAAAAGGAAACATCCTGAAGCCTCTCCTACTGCCCCCTCCAAGAAGAAGAGGAAGACCAAGAAAGATCGGGCTGCTCCCACAGAGCCTTTGATAGTTGAACCCATTTCTATGGTCTATCCTGAAGTTGAACGCCAACTGACTATCCATGAGTCTGCTTCCACAGAGGCTCATGAAGCTGAAGACTTTCCAGCAGCTGACCCCATCGCTGCTGAAGACATTGGTCAACATGACCATGCAGAAGATGGTGCAGTTCTTCCTCAACTTGAGGACAGCGAACTCATCAGCATTGGTCGTCCACTGACGCCAATTGCACAGGATGCTTCATGGGCGGATCGCCCACAAGAGGAAGAAGACTATGAGGCCCAGCCCACTCCAACTCCACAGGCGTCGCCCGCGTTGCGCAGGCTTCGCAAAGGTCCCAGGCCTCAAGTCTCTGCTGAAGACAATCCGGCTGCATCAGCCGTGGAAGAAGAAGTCCCACTAGTTCCCACTCCCCTGTCCCACCAAGAAGAAGTTCTCACGGAGAACGTGCTTGTGACCGACCCTCCAGCTCGTCTAGTGGAGGATGAAAATCTTGAGGCTGCCACAACCACCAATGAAGCTAATGTGGAGCCCTCCCCAACAAAAGCATCAGAAGACGGTGAAGCCACTGATCCCGCAACTTCTGTTCCTCAGTCTGCTGTCGGTCCCCAGTTCGACTATCATGTTGAGCACAGGCCTCAGGTACAGAAGCCAATCCCAAGATTGCCAAAGGTTCCCAGGTCCTGCATCAGCACCTGGCTCCTTCAATATCAATGGCTTCAGGGCAGACAACACATTCTTCAATAGCTCCAGGAACCCCTACTCAAGGGAAAGGATATCATCTGATAGGTTCTGGAGCTATCCGCAGCGAAGCTATTACTCCTGCATACTATACAATCAAGGCCGCATCTTTCCCCATAAGCGCCTTGACATTGAAGCTATAGCTGGTCTGCCCTGTCTGGAAGAAGCTCTTGATTGCTTCAAAGAAGTCGGACTGCTGCCGTTTGTAACTGACCAAGAGCATTGGAATGAAGAGTTGCTACTCCAATTCTATGCCACTCTTCACATCCGCGGGTATAGCAGAGATCCGAAGACTTGGGTCCTGGAGTGGATGACTGGAAATGTTCATCACGAAGCCAAAGCCTTTGACATCATTGAGCTCACTGGCTTGCCCACTCCTGGCAATCTCTACGAGCATGGCTGTCAGCTTCATAGTGAAGCTATTGAGAGCATCTTTCAGAAGACTGAACCTAATATGAGTCAGATGCTCAGTATGATGAAGCCATTGCCCCAAGATGCTGCTTATCCCACGGAGTTCTTCGTTGAAGACCTTGAGTATCTGCCAAGAACCATTTATCACATTATAAGGCGAACTCTCTGGCCCATCAAAGGGCACTCTCCACATGCCAAGCTTGAAGGTGCAATGAAGACTTTGGTCTTCTCTATTCTTCATGGAAAATGCTTCAATGCACAGGACTTCTTCATACGCCAACTTGTTGCATCAGGCTCTGATCTGTTTGGTTTGAAGTTCTACGCCCCTTGGGCAATGCGGCTGATCAAACTTCACTCCGCTATCTCGTATCAGCCCTCAGCCCGCAACCATCGGATCTTCTTGCCTGATGTGGATATGCCTACTAAAGCCATCTATCCTGAGCCTGCCAAGGAACCTCTAAGTCGTCAGAATGCAGAGCATCAGAGTTTTACTCAGAACGTTGAAGGTGTTGAAGCAGTCACTCGTGTGTATCCTTTGGCTGGCACTACACGTGCACCACATCATGCTCTCACTGAAGCCACTGATAGCACAACTGCTCCACGACCCAAGAAGCGCACTCGTGTTCTCAACGACCGAGAGCTTCTTGTGGCTCTTTATCAGAAACATGATAGGCATCATGACTGGCTGAAGCGTCAGATGCAAAGCCTCTTGGTGGATGTTAATCGCATTCGCAATCTTGCCACCAAGAATGCTTTCGTTGCCCATGAAACCTCTCGCCGTACATGGAAAGGTCTAACGCTGATGTGTTCTGAAGATGATCTTCAAGAGGATGGCTTCACTGAGCGTTTCAAGTTTGACTCCACACCTCCTCGAAGGGCAGTGCTGCGACGAACTCCATCCCTTGAAGACTCTGAGTTCTCTTCCTCTGCTGCAACTGTGAATGCCAGAGTGATCGAGGATGAAGACGATGCTACTTCACTGCCACCATCTTCAGCACGCTTCGACTCTGCTCCAAGCTCGTCTGCACCGCCAAACACCACCAACGACCCTGCTGCATCACCTACTCTTCATGGGAATGAGTAGATGCTCTATGTCTTCAAACCATTTTGGTCCTTACTGACAAAAGGGGGAGAAGCATATGAGTTTGATAGTCTTCAAGCGGGTCCATATGGGCGGGTGCTTTATATTTTTCTTCGTGCTTACAACTCTCGTTTTGCTACATTTGGTTCTTTGAGTTATAACACTTAAACTCGATGGTCGTCTGCTACTTGTTTGCCACCTTGTTTTGCGATGATAAATTCCGCATGTGCGACGATAAATTCCGCACTTAGATCATTCTGCAGACGTCCATTTTCCATTATGCATGTCATTATCTTCACATACCTTCTCATGCATAGTGGATTGTCATCATAAGTTGAAGTGGATCTCCACAAGTACAACCTGCCATGTGCATTTGCATTCCAAAAGAAAATTACTTATATGCACATCTTCAGGGGGAGCCCTTGCAACTTATGAAGACAATTCTGTATCCTTTACAATTTCACAGATTATATTCCCCGTTGAAAACTTCAACTAGTTTGTCATCAATCACCAAAAAGGGGGAGATTGTAAGTGCATCTAGTGCCACCCCTAGTTGGTTTTGGAGTATTGACGACAAACCTAGTTGAGGGACTAATGTATTTGTGAGAATTGCAGGATAACACAGATAGAAGTCCCTCATTGATTCGGTTTTCCTACCAGAGATGACCCCTAAAAATGTATGAAGACATTGAAGTCAAAGGTGGTATATGAAGATATTTACATTGAAGACTATGACAAGAGAAGACACCGCATGAAGCCTATGGAACTCGAAGACTTAGATCTTTCGTAGTTCTTTTTCTTCTGTGTTGAGGCATAGGAACCACTGTACTGTTAAGTGTGGTCCAAGTGAACCAGTCAGAATGACTGAAGTGATGCCTTAAACAAAACCTATGTCTTCGAGTGAAGACTTTGAGAGCGAATCTTGTCCAGAGTCGGACAAGTCAGCTTTGCTTGTAGCCCAAGTAAAGTTGTCGCGTGAGTTTGAAATCTGACCGTTGGAACACGTGTCAGTTCCTTAGTGACCCAGGGTCATTTCGGACAAATCAGGTCGGGTTGCCAAGTGGCTATAAATATCCCACCCCCTACAACCATAAATGGTTGGCTGCTCAGATTCAGAGTACGGCTTTTGTCGTTTGAGAGCAACCCACCTCGAAGCCTTTGAGAGAGAGAGAATTCCTTGCGAGGATAAAGCCCTAACCACTCAGAGCCAAAGAGAATTAGGCATCACTTAAGTCTTCTTGTCTGTGTGATCTGAAGACTTATTACACTTGAGGACTGTGCATCCTCCAGCCGGTTAGGCGTCGCGTTCTGAGCATCCAAGAGACATTGTGGATTGCCGGTGAACAAAGTCTGTGAAGATTTGGGAGTCTACCTTGAAGACTTACCAGAGTGATTGGGCGAGGTCTGTGTGACCTTAGCTCAAGGGGAATACGGTGAGGACTAGGTGTCCTGAGCTGCATGTTCAGGACTGTGTGTCCGGGACTGTGTGTCCTAAGGTTTAAATACCTAGCCGCCCCAACCAGACGTACAGTTGTCACAGCAACTGGAACTGGTCCAACAAATCATTGTCTTCAACGAGTCACTGGTTTCATCTTCCCTTCCCTTTACTTACTGTTACTCCTTGTGAAGTCATTGTATGATTGCACTATCTTTTATCTTCACTTAGTGACTGCGCTTTAGTTTGGCTTCACAATATCTTCCTACCTGATCCTTAGTACATTGCTGCTATTAGTCATTGTGCTTTCACTCCATTAAATACTTGACTGTAGTTTGCCTAGTGTAGTCTACCTTCTGCTGTAGGGTAATAGGTTATTTCTATCGTTTGTCTTCATAACTTTCACGTTTTGAAGACTTTCATAAAAATCGCCTATTCACCCCCCCTCTAGTCGATATAACGCACTTTCGATCGAATGTTGGGCAAGTAACATACCAATGACAAATGGAACAACATATGTTGTTATGCGGTTTGACCGATAAAGATCTTCATAGAATATGTAGGAACCAATATGAGCATCCAGGTTCCGCTATTGGTTATTGACCGGAGATGTGTCTTGGTCATGTCTATATAGTTCTCCAACCCATAGGGTCCGCATGCTTAACGTTCGATGACGATTTGCATTATGAGTTATGTGATTTGATGTACTGAAGGTTGTTCGGAGTCCCGGATGAGATCACAGACATGATGAGGAGTCTCGAAATGGTCGAGACATAAAGATTGATATATTGGACCATCAACCATGTTATTCGGACACCAGAAGTGCTCCGGATGGTTTCAGGTAAAACAGGAGTGCCGGAGGGGTTACCGGAACCCCCGAGAACTAATGGGCCACCATGGGCCTTATTGGAGAGAGAGGAGGGGAGCCAGGGCAGGCCCCCCCTTGCAGTCTGAATTGGACAAGGGAAGGGGGGCGGCGCCCCCCTTTTCCTTCTCCCTCTCTCCCTCTCCTTCATTTCCCCTCTCTCCCTCTTGGTGGAATCCTGCTAGGACTTGGAGTCTTAGTAGGACTCCCCTCTTTGGGTGTGCCCCCTAGGGCCGGCCAACCTCCTCCTTGCCCCCTTTATATATGGGGGAGGGGGGCACCCCATAGACACACAAGTTGATCTTTAGCCATGTGCGGTGCCCCCTCCACAGTTTTCCACCTCGATCATATTGTCGCAGTGCTTTGGTGAAGCCCTGCATCGGTAACTTAATCATCACCGTCACCACGTCGTTGTGCTGACGGAACTCACCCTCGGCCTCAGCTGGATCAAGAGTACGAGGGACGTCACCGAGCTGAACGTGTGCAGATCGCGGAGGTGCCATGCGTTCGGTACTTGATCGGTTGGATCGCGAAGATGTTCGACTACATCAACCGCGTTACTAAACGCTTCCGCTTTCGGTCTACGAGGGTACATAGACACACTCTTCCCCGCTCGTTTCTATGCATCTCCTAGATAGATCTTGCATGATCGTAGGAATTTTTTTGAAATACTGCGTTCCACTACAGTGGCATCCGAGCCAGGTCTATGCGTAGATGTTATATGCACGAGTAGAACACAAAGAGTTGTGGGCGATGATAGTCATACTGCTTACCAGCATGTCATACTTAGATTCGGCAGTATTGTTGGATGAAGCGGCCCAGACCGACATTACATGACTGCGTTCATGAGACTGGTTCTACCGACGTGCTTCGCACACATGTGTCTAGTGGGTGTGTGTTTCTCCAACTTTAGTTGAATCGAGTGTGACTATGCCCGGTCCTTGTTGAAGATAAAACATCACATTTGACGAAAAATTGTTGTGGTTTTGATGCATAGGTAAGAACGGTTCTTGCTAGAAGCCCGTAGCAGCCACGTAAAACTTGCAACAACAAAGTAAAGGACATCTAACTTGTTTTTGCAGGGCTTTCTGTGATGTGATATGGTCAAGACGTGATGATATATAATTGTTGTATGAAATTATCATGTTTTGTAATAGTTATCGGCAACTGGCAGGAGCCATATGGTTGTCACTTTCTTGTATGAAATGCAATCGCCATGTAATTGCTTTACTTTATCACTAGGCGGTAGCGATGGTCATAGAAGCAATAGTTGGCGAGACGAAAACGATGCTACGATGGAGATCAAGATGTCAAGCTGGTGACGATGGTGATCATGATGGTGCTTTGGAGATGGAGATCAAAGGCACAAGATGATGATGGCCATATCATATCACTTATTTTGATTGCATGTGATGTTTATTCTTTATGCATCTTATTTTGCTTAGTACGGCGGTAGCATTATAAGATGATCTCTCACTAAATTTCAAGGTACAAGTGTTCTCCCTAAGTATGCACCATTGCGACAGTTCATCGTGCCGAGACACCACGTGATGATCGGGTGTGATAATCTCTACGTTCACATACAACGGGTGCAAGCCAGTTTTGCACACACATAATATTCGGGTTAAACTTGACGAGCCTAGCATATGCAGATATGGCCTCGGAACACTGAGACCGAAAGGTTGAGCGTGAATCATATAGTAGATATGATCAACATAGTGATGTTCGCCATTAGAAACTTCTCCATCTCACGTGATGATCGGACATGGCTTAGTTGATATGGATCACGTGATCATTTAGATGACTAGAGGGATGTCTATCTAAGTGGGAGTTCTGAAGTAATTTGATTAATTGAACTTTAATTTATCATGAACTTAGTACTTGATAGTATTTTGCATGTCTATGTTGTTGTAGATAAAAGGCCCGTGCTACTGTTCCTTTGAATTTTAATGCGTTCCTAGAGAAAGCTAAGTTGAAAGATGATGGTATCAACTACACAGACTGGGTCCGTAACTTGAGGGTTATCCTCGTTGCTGCACAGAAGAATTATGTCCTGGAAGCACCGCTAGGTGCAAAGCCCACTGTAGGAGCAACACTAGAAGTTATGAACATCTGGCAGAGCAAAGATGATGACTACTCGATAGTTCAGTGTGCCATGCTTTACGGCTTAGAATCGGGACTTCAACGACGTTTTGAACGTCATGGAGCATATGAGATGTTCTAGGAGTTGAAGTTAATATTTCAAGCAAATGCCTGAATTGAGAGATATGAAGTCTCCAATAAGTTCTATAGTTGCAAGATGGAGGAGAAAAGTTCTGTCAGTGAACATATACTCAGAATGCCTGGGTACCACAGCCACTTGACTCAACTGGGAGTTAATCTTCTTGATGATAGTGTCACTGACAGAGTTCTTCAATCACTGCCACCAAGCTACAAAAGCTTCATGATGAACTATAATATGCAAGGGATGGATAAGACAATTCCTGAGCTCTTCGCAGTGCTAAAAGCTGCGGAGGTAGAAATCAAGAAGGAGCATCAAGTGTTGATGGTTAACAAGACCACTAGTTTCAAGAAAAAGGGCAAAGGGAAGAAGGGGCACTTCAAGAAGAACGGCAAGCAAGTTCTGCTCAAGTGAAGAAGCCCAAGTCTGGACCTAAGCCTAAGACTGAGTGCTTGTACTGCAAAGGAACTGGTCACTGGAAGCGGAACTGCCCCAAGTATTTGGCGGATAAGAAGGATGGCAAATTGAAAGGTATATTTGATATACATGTTATTGATGTGTACCTTACTAATGCTCGTAGTAGCGCATGGGTATTTGATACTGGTTCTGTTGCTAGTATTTGCAACTAGAAATAGGGGCTATGGATTAAGTGGAGATTGGCTAAGGACAAGGTGACAATGCGCATAGGAAATGGTTCCAAAGTCGATGTGATTGCCATCGGCACGCTACCTCTACATCTACCTTCGGGATTAGTATTTGACCTGAATAATTGTTATTTGGTGCCAGCGTTAAGCATGAACATTATATCCGGATCTTGTTTGATGCGAGACGGTTATTCATTTAAATCAGAGAATAATGGTTGTTCTATTTATATGAGTAATATCTTTTATGGTCATGCACCCTTGATGAGTGGTCTATTTTTATTGAATCTCGATAGTAGTGATACACACATTCATAGTATTGAAGCCAAAAGATATAAATTTAATAATGATAGTGCAACTTATTTGTGGCACTGTCGTTTAGGTCATATTGGTATAAAGCGCATGAAGAAAATCCATGTTAATGGGCTTTTGGAATCACTTGATGCTTGCGAACCATGCCTCATGGGCAAGATGACTAAGACTCCGTTCTCCAGAACAATGGAGCAAGCAACAGACTTGTTGGAAATAATACATACAGATGTATGTGGTCCGATGAGTGTTGATGCTCGCGGCGGGTATCGTTATTTTCTGACCTTCACAAATGATTTAAGCATGTATGGGTATATCTACTTGATGAAACATAAGTATGAAACATTTGAAAAGTTCAAAGAATTTCAGAGTGAAGTGGAAAATCATCGTAACAAGAAAATTGAGTTTCTACGATCTGATCATGGAGGTGAATATTTGAGTTATGAGTTTGGTCTTCATTTGAAACAATGCAGAATAGTTTCACAACTCACGCCACCTAGAACACCACAGCGTAATGGTGTGTCCGAACTTCGTAACCGTACTTTATTAGATATGGTGCGATCTATGAGGTCTCTTACTGATTTACCGCTATCATTTTGGGCTTATGATTTAGAGACGGCTGCATTCACGTTAAATAGGGCACCATCAAAATCGGTTGAGAAGACACCATATGAACTGTGGTTTGGCAAGAAACCCAAGTTGTTGTTTCTTAAAGTTTGGGGTTGCGATGCTTGTGTGAAAAAGCTTCAACCTGATAAGCTCGAACCCAAATTGGAGAAATGTGTCTTCATAGGGTACCCAAAGGAGACTGTTGGGTACACCTTCTATCACAGATGCGAAGGCAAGATATTCGTTGCTAAAAATGGATCTTTTCTAGAGAAGGAGTTTCTCTCGAAAGAAGTGAGTGGGAGAAAAGTTGAACTTGATGAGGAAACTGTACCTTCTCCCTTATTGGAAAGTAGCTCATCACAGAAATCAGTTCCAATGATTCCTACAGCAATTAGTGAGGAAGCTAATGATGATGATCATGAAACTTCTGATCAAGTTACTACCGAACCTCGTAGGTCAACCAGAGCAAGATCCGCATCAAAGTGGTACGGTAATCCTATTCTGGAGGTCATGTTACTTGACCATGCGAACCTACGAACTCTGTGGAAGCGATGATGAGCCCATATTCCGTAAAATGTCTTGAGGCCATGAAATCTGAGATGGGATCCATGTATGAGAACAAAGTGATGGACTTTGGTTGACTTGCCCGAGGATCGGCAAACAATAGAGAATAAATGGATCTTCAAGAAGAAGACTAAGGCTGACGGTAATGTTACTCTCTACAAAGCTCGACTTGTTGCGAAAGGTTTTCGACAATTTCAAGGAGTTGACTACGATGAGACCTTCTCACCCGTAGCGATTCTTAAGTCCATCCGAATCATGTTAGCAATTGCCACATTTTATGATTATGAAATTTGGCAAATGGGTGTCAAAAATGCATTCCTTAATGGATATCTTAAAGAAGAGTTGTATATGATGCAACTGGAAGGTTTTGTCGATCCAAAAGGTGCTAGCAAAGTGTGCAAGCTCCAGCAATCCATTTATGGACTGGTGCAAGCATCTCGAAGTTGGAATATACGCTTTGATAGTGTGATCAAAGCATATGGTTTTATACAGACTTTTGGAGAAGCCTGTATTTACAAGAAGTGAGTGGGAGCTCTATAGAATTTATGATATTATATGTGGATGACATATTGTTGATCGGAAATGATACTGAATTTCTGAATAGCATAAAAGGATACTTGAATAAGAATTTTTCAATGAAAGACCTCATTGAGCTGCTTATATATTGGGCATCAAGATCTATAGAGATAGATCAAGATGATTAATTAGACTTTCACAAAGCACATAGCTTGATAAAGTTTTGAAGAAGTTCAAAGTGGACCAAGCAAAGAAAGGGTTCTTCCCTGTGTTACAAGGTGTGAAGTTGAGTCAGACTCAATGCCCGACCATTGCAGAAGATAGAGAGAAAATGAAAGTCATTCCCTATGCTTCAGCCATAGGTTCTATCATGTATGCAATGTTGTGTACTAGACCTGATGTGTGCCTTGCTATTAGTTTAGCAGGGAGGTACCAAAGTAATCCAGGAGTGGATCACTGGAGAGCGGTCAAGAACATCCTGAAATACCTAAAAAGGATTAAGGATATGTTTCTCGTTTATGGAGGTGACAAAGAGGTCGTCATAAACAGTTACGTCGATGCAAGCTTTGACACTGATCCGGATGACTCTAAGTCACAAACCGGATACATATTTTTATTGAATGGTGGAGCTGTTGGTTGGTGCAGTTCTAAGCAGAGCGTCGTAGCGGGATCTAAGTGCGAAGTGGAATACATAGCTGCTTCGGAAGTAGCAAATGAAGGAGTCCGGATGAAGGAGTTCATATCCGATCTAGGTGTAATACCTAGTGCATCGGGTCCAATGAAAATCTTTTGTGACAATACTAGTGCAATAGCCTAGATTTCACAAGAGAAACAAGCACATCAAGAGACGCTTCAATTCCATCCGCGATTAAGTCAAGGAAGGATACATAGAGATTTGCAAGATACATATGGATCAGAATGTTGCAGACCCGTTGACTAAGCCTCTCTCACGAGCAAAACATGATCAGCACCAAGACTCCATGGGTGTTAGAATCATTACCGTGTATTCTATATTATTGACTCTAGTGCAAGTGGGAGACTGAAGGAAATATGCCCTAGAGGCAATAATAAAGTCATTATTTATATTTCCTTATATCATGATAAATGTTTATTATTCATGCTAGAATTGTATTAACCGGAAACTTAGTACATGTGTGAATACATAGACAAACAGAGTGTCCCTAGTATGCCTCTACTAGACTAGCTCGTTAATCAAAGATGGTTAAGTTTCCTAGCCATATACATGTGTTGTCATTTAATGAACAAGATCACCTCATTAGAGAATGATGTGATGGACAAGACCCATCCGTTAGCTTAGCATAATGATCGTTTAGTTTTTCTGCTATTGCTTTCTTCATGACTTATACATGTTCCTATGACTATGAGATTCTGCAACTCCCGAATACCAGAGGAACACCTTGTGTGCTATCAAATGTCACAACATAACTGGGTGATTATAAAGATGCTCTACAGGTGTCTCTGATGGTGTTTGCTGAGTTGACATAGATCAAGATTAGGATTTGTCACTCCGTGTATCGGAGAGGTATCTCTAGGCCCTCTCGGTAATGCACATCAATGTAAGCCTTGCAAGCAATGTGACTAATGAGTTAGTCATAGGGTGATGCATTACGGAACGAGTAAAGAGACTTGCCGGTGACGAGATTGAACTAGGTACGATGATACCGACTATCGAATACCGGGCAAGTAACATAGCGATGACAAAGGGAACAACGTATGTTGTTATGCGGTTTGACCGATAAAGATCTTCGTAGAATATGTAGGAACCAATATGAGCATCCAGGTTCCGCTATTGGTTATTGACCGGAGATGTCTCTCGATCATATCTACATAATTCTTGGACCCGTAGGGTCCCCACGCTTAACGTTCGATGACGATTTGTATTATGAGTTATGTGATTTGATGTACCGAAAGTTGTTTGGAGTCCCGGATGAGATCACGGATATGACGAGGAGTCTCAAAATGGTCGAGACATAAAGATTTATATATTGGACCATGTTATTCGGACACCGGAAGTGTTTCGGATGGTTTCGGGTAAAACCGGAGTGCCGGAGGGGTTACAGGAACCCCGGGGGAACTAATGGGCCACCATGGGCCTTATTGGAGAGAGAGGAGGGGAGCTAGGGCAGGCCGCCACCCCCCCTTCTCCCTCTCTCCCTCTCCTTCCTTTCCCCTCTCTCCCTCTTGGTGGAATCCTACTGGGACTTGGAGTCCTAGTAGGACTCCCCTCTTTGGGCGCGCCCCCTTGGGCCGGCCGGCCTCCTCCTCCCCCCTTTATCTACGAGGGAGGGGGGCACCCCATAGACACACAAGTTGATCTTTAGCCGTGTGTGGTGCCTCCCTCCACAGTTTTCCACCTCGGTCATATTTTCATAGTGCTTAGGCGAAGCCCTGTGTCGGTAACTTCATCATCACCATCACCATGTCGTCGTGCTGACGGAACTCACCCTCGGCCTCAGCTGGATCAAGAGTATGAGGGACGTCACTGAGCTGAACGTGTGCAGATCGCGGAGGTGTCGTGCGTTCGGTACTTGATCGGTTGGATCGCGAAGACGTTCGACTACATCAACCATGTTACTGAACGCTTCCGCTTTTGGTCTGCAAGGGTACATAGACACACTCTTCCCCGCTCGTTGCTATGCATCTCCTAGATAGATCTTGCGTGATCGTAGGATTTTTTTTTGAAATACTGCGTTCTCCAACAACGGCCATGATCAGTTCTCTTTTATTAGCCATCTGATTTGTCGCGCCCAGCCCAAGCCCTCCGACAATCAAGACATCAAATATCCCATTTCCTGTCAGGTCAGAAACTCATGTTTTCTGACGTCTTCAAGCATACATTTCTTCAAGTAACCACACTTCCCCCAAACATGCTTGGAGATCGGATTTTCAACACCCGAGTTCTCCTACACCCTATATGAACAGTAATATTTTAAAAAAACTGAACATTTGGAACATCAAACGTTCGACGTTTTTGCAAAGTTTTAGCCTCAAATAACATTCGAGGAGCCCTCACCTAAAAAAACAGTGTTCAAAGCTTATATGCACTTTTGAGCAGTAATTTGGTTATTTTTGGTGAGGGCTCCTTGAGTATTATTTGTGGCTGAAAATTTACAAGAACATCAAATGTTTGATCATCTTTGAAACCACCAAGTTTCAGAATTTTCTGGATTTTATTTTATTTTTTAAATTTATTATTCATGAGGGTGCATGGGCACCGGTAGCTATCACACCTTTGGAATTAAGTATGTTTTATATCTTCACATCATTTGTTGCAGCTCGGATAAGCACTAGTATTATTTATCTAATGACGAATAGCTAAGACGCCCAAGCAATGAAGAATGGCCTGCAAACATTTTAATGTGAAGATCTTAATCTTTTTTAAGGAGGATTACCCCGGTCTCTGCATCAAGATGATGCATGCAGCCATCTTTATTAATTTATTCATCAGAGTCTGACAAAATAAATACAAAGATCAAATCAAAATCACCTTTGAGACGAACAAAGCCGCTACAACTACAAGTATAAAGGTGTGCCCTGACCGCATAAATGGACACCATCTAATCCAGTGGCATCAAGAAGCCCCTCGCCTGGCAAACTGAGAGCACCAACCGGTCTAGGCTTCCCATAACACGCACCGCGTGTGCACGCTCTAGGATCCGCCGCCACCATATTCTGCGGTCACATCTACAGAAGAGATCATTGCATACATCATGCCAGTCCCATCTGTCGACGACATCACCACAACGCCAGACAACACCACCAGCCTGCGTGCGTCCAACCACACGCACCCGTCAGCGACACTCCACTGCACCATAACGCAAATTCCCGTCATTGGCCTCGCGATAGATGTAACATTGTTCCTCCTCTTGTCCACTCCAGCCAGCTCCTACTCCAAAATGATGCCCCTATGAGGGAGAACTACATCGAAGGCACCGTCATCGTCCCATCCGGAAGGCCCAGATCTGGGGTTTTCTCCAGAACATCCCGATCATGTTGACGCAACCTGCAACAACGATGTCTCGAGAAGGACACGACGTCAGAGATGTCACCATGACCGAAGTAGGCACGATTTTCACCGGAAGCCGCGTCGCCCTGATCTCGTAGCTGGCTGGGGCCGCGCGGAGCCTCGTCATAAAGATGTGTGCCACCACCGGTACGCCGGCAAGGAACCAGCAACCCTCACCGGCCTCACACTTTGCTCATTGATGATGATCATGGCCCGTCTAAACACCACATGCTGTTACCAAACTGTCATTCCCATCCCATGTGATACGCTAGACGAACAGTAAACATACCACATGTCAGCTCTTACATGCGGGCCATCTTGTCATAAATACATTTACATGCGGGCCATCCTGCCATGTAGGTATTTACGACGTATTACCACGAGTGGTAATATTTTGTTAGGGTGTCGTAAAGTGGTAGTTTTTTGCAAGGGTCACACCAGTTGTGATGGTTGTTAGCTATTTACTCCTAGTTTCCTCAAGCATCAATCACCTCTAACTAATATGAACATTTAAGAGTCCTTGATTGACTATTGCTCCCACGACTGGTTCTTCAGTTCGGGAGTGTATGTAGAGCACACTACACTCATAGATGACCCATCTCCTCCTACGCATAAACACCAGCTTTATTCTCCCCTTCTCCCTTCTCCACCGATCCACCTTCATTTTTGTTCCTTGGACAGAACGATAGCAGCTATAGCATCACTTTTCTTTCTTGACCACTCGGACCAAAAAGATCAACCCCACAACCACAACTACACCATTGTTCTTGTTGAACGTGACATATTTGTATTACTTATCCTATCTTCTCTAGCCTTGTATAGTTGACTCCTAGAGATATGGTAGGATTAGTTTCCTTGTCATGCAAGACATCCTATGTATATATTGTGACCGACTCCCTGGAATACAATTGAGTTGCACCAAATATTCTCTCTACATGGTATCAGTTTTACCATGATCTTCTCTCGCTTCCGCACCCCGCAGCCGCCGCTCCTTCATCTAGCCGCCGCCGCGCCAACTCCAAAACCCTACCGCCGCCGTCGTCGCTACTTCTCTCGTAGCCACCGCCACCGCCTACTGCTCCCCAAACCCCTCAAGCCGCTGCCGCCACTGCCACCTCTCCCGTAGCCGCCGCCGCCGCTTCCCTACTTCTCCCTGCCGCCACCACCTTCCTCCCAAAACCCTAAAAGCCGCCGCCGCTACCATCCATCTCCTGTAGCCGCCGCTGCCTCCTTCCCAAACACCCATCGCCGCCGTCGATCCCTTCCTCCCTTCACCTCCACCCAAACACTAACCACCTGACGCCACCATGGCCAAGGCTGACACATCCGACGCCGCTTCCTTTTCCGGTGCCATGTTCACCTTCGACCGCCTCAACGAGCTTCACATCAAAGACCATGTAGCTATCATCCTAGACCTCGACTTGTCATCCTACAATGCATGGTGCACCTACTTCACGTTGTTGTTCCTCTCTTACCGTCTCATCAAGCATGTTGACGGGAGCGTTGACTTCCGCGACATGAAGGACGACGACGAGTGGCTTGCTGTGGACGCCTGCATCGTCAAGTGGCTCTTCCTCACCATCTCCGGCGGCCTCTTCAACATGGTGAACGCCCGTGATCCGTCCGTGTATGCTATTTGGACGCGCCTGTGTGATCTCTTCCTCGATGATGACCCACAAGTATAGGGGATCTCTTGTAGTCCTTTCGATAAGTAAGAGTGTCGAACCCAACGAGGAGCAGAAGAAAATGATAAGCGGTTTTCAGCAAGGTATTCTCTGCAAGCACTGAAATAATAGGTAACAGATAGTTTTGTGATAGGATAATTTTTAATGAGCAACAAGTAACAAAAGTAAATAAAGTGCAGCAAGGTGGCCCAATCCTTTTTGTAGCAAAGGACAAGCCTGTACAAACTCTTATATGATGTAAAGCGCTCCCGAGGACACATGGGAATATCTTCAAGCTAGGTTTCATCACATTCATATGATTCACGTTCGGTACTTTGATAATTTGGTATGTGGGTGGACCGGTGCTTGGGTGCTGCCCTTACTTGGACAAGCATACCACTTATGATTAACCTCTATTGCAAGCATCCGCAACTACAACAAAAGTATTAAGGTAAACCTAACCATAGCATGAAACATATGGATCCAAATCAGCCCCTTATGAAGCAACACATAAACTAGGGTTTAAGCTTCTGTCACTCTAGCAACCCATCATCTACTTATTACTTCCCAATGCCTTCCTATAGGCCCAAATAATGGTGAAGTGTCATGTAGTCGACGTTCACATAACACCACTAGAGGAGAGACAACATAAATCTCATCAAAATATCGAACGAATACCAAATTCACATGACTACTAATAGCAAGACTTCTCCCATGTCCTCAGGAACAAACGTAACTACTCACAAAGGATATTCATGTTCATAATCAGAGGGGTGTTAATATGCATATAGGATCTGAACATATGATCTTCCACCAAATAAACTAACTAGCATCAACTACAAGGAGTAATTAACACTACTAGCAACCCACAGGTACCAATCTCAGACTTGGATACAAGAATTGGATACAAGAGATGAACTAGGGTTTTGAGAGGAGATGGTGCCGGTGAAAATGTTGATGGAGATTGCCCTCTCCCGATGAGAGGAGCATTGGTGATGACGATGGCGATGATTTCCCCCTCCCGGAGGGAAGTTTCCCCGGCAAAACAGCTCCGCCAGAGCCCTAGATTGGTTCCGCCTCGTGGAGGCGGAGTCTCGTCCGGGAAGATGGCTGATGATTTTTTCCTCATCGAAAGACTCCATATAGCAGAAGATGGCCATCAAAGGGCCACCAGGGGGCCCACGAGGTAGGGGCGCGCCCAGGGGGATAGGGTGCGCCCCACCCTCGTGGGTAGGGTGTGGCCCCCCTGGTGAACTTCTTGCGCTCAGTATTTATTATATATTCTGAAAATGACTTCCGTGAAGTTTCAGGACTTTTGGAGCTATGCAGAATATGTCTCTAATATTTGCTCCTTTTCCGGCCCAGAATCCCAGCTGCCGGTATTCTCCCTCTTTATGTAAACCTTGTAAAATAAGAGAGAATAGGCATAAGTATTGCGACATAAAGTGTAATAACAGCCCATAATGCAAGAAATATTGATATAAAAGCATGATGCAAAATGGACGTATCAACTCCCCAAAGCTTAGACCTCGCTTGTCCTCAAGCGAAAGCCGAAATCGAAAAATATGTCCACATGTTTAGAGATAGAGGTGTTGATAAAAATAAAATATGGACATGAGGGCATCATGATCATTCTTAGAACAACAACTTATATAATTCTTGTCATATGATCTCTTATGCTAGAGTAACAATTCAATCACAATTTCAAGTATGAATCATAAACTTCATTGAAAACTAACAAACTATAATCTCAGTCATTGGAGCAATTGCAATTTATCATAACATAGGAAAGAGTCAATATATAAGAGCTTTTCAGCAAGTCCACATACTCAACTATCAGATAGTCTTTCACAATTGCTGACAGTCACGCAATACTTATGGGTATGGAGTTTTAATCGGACACAGAGAAAGATAGGGGCTTATAGTTTTCCTCCCAACGTTTTACCTCAAGGGTAATGTCAAAAATAATAGTTCATGAAAACTCACATCCAATTAGCCATATATACCAGGATCTTTCCAACATGTTATGCTTGCCGAAAGATAAAATGCAAAAAAGGAAGGGTGAAGATCACCAAGACTCTTATGCAAGGTAGGGGATAAAAGTAAAAGATAGGCCCTTCGCAGAGGGAAGCAGAGTTTGTCATGCGCTTTTATGGTTGGATGCACAAAATATTAATGCGAAAGAACGTCACTTTATATTGCCACTTGTGATATGGACCTTTATTATGCAGTCCATCACTTTTATTTCTTCCATATCACACGATCATATAAAGCTTATTTTCTCCCACACTAATAAGTCATACATATTTAGAGAGCAATTTTTATTGCTTGCACCGATGACAACTTACTTGGAGGATCTTACTCAATCCATAGGTAGGTATGGCAGACTCTCATGGCAAAATTGGTTTAAGGGTGTTTGGAAGCACAAGTAGTATCTCTACTTGGTGCGATGAATTTGGCTAGCATGAGGGGGAAAGGCAAGCTCAATCATGTTGGATGATACATGACAATATAATTCATCTCAGATGTAAGAAAACATAACCCATTACATTGTCTTCCTTGTCCAACGTCAACTCTTTAGCATGTCATATTTTAATGAGTGCTCACAATCATAAAAGATGTCCAAGATAGTATATTTATATGTGAAGACCTCTCTTTCTTTATTACTTCCTATTAATTGCAACGATGACCAAAACTATGTTTGTCAACTCTCAACAACTTTCATTCATCATACTTTTTATATGTGAGCTCATTACTCTCCAGAAGATCCATATGATCTCTTTGTTTCCTTTTTATTCTTTCTCTTTTCTTTTATTCACTCAAGATCATGGCAAAATAATAAAGCCCTTGACTCAACACTAATCTTATTATATATAGCTCACGGACTCGATTACATAGAAGGATCATAAAGCAAAGCTCACAACTAGATCATACTAAAACTTTATTCTACTAGATCAAGATATTACCAAAAGGATCTAACTAAGAAAAACGGTAAAGATAAAAGTGATGGTGATATGATACCGGGGCACTCCCCCAAGCTTGGCAGTTGCCAAGGGGAGTGCCCATACCCATGTGATTATGTCTCTCTTTTCGGGGATGGTGATGTGATATTCTTGGCGATGATTGAAGGAAATATGCCCTAGAGGTAATAATAAAGTTATTATTTATTTCCTT
This sequence comes from Triticum dicoccoides, assembly GCF_002162155.2. NCBI lineage: Eukaryota > Viridiplantae > Streptophyta > Magnoliopsida > Poales > Poaceae > Triticum > Triticum dicoccoides. The sequence continues at coordinate 382,196,806 of NC_041380.1, forward strand.
ATATCATGATAAATGTTTATTATTCATGCTAGAATTGTATTAACCGGAAACATAATACTTGTGTGAATACATAGACAAACAGAGTGTCACTAGTATGCCTCTACATGACTAGCTCGTTGATCAAAGATGGTTATGTTTCCTAGCCATTGACATGAGTTGTCATTTGATTAACGGGATCACATCATTAGGAGAATGATGTGATTGACTTGACCCATTCCGTTAGCTTAGCACTTGATCGTTTAGTATGTTGCTATTGCTTTCTTCATGACTTATACATGTTCCTATGACTATGAGATTATGCAACTCCCGTTTACCGGAGGAACACTTTGTGTGCTACCAAACGTCACAATGTAACTGGGTGATTATAAAGGTGCTCTACAGGTGTCTTCAAAGGTACTTGTTGGGTTGGCGTATTTTGAGATTAGGATTTGTCACTCCGATTGTCGGAGAAGTATCTCTGGGCCCACTCGGTAATGCACATCACTTAAACCTTGCAAGCATTGCAACTAATGAGTTAGTTGCGGGATGATGTATTACGGAATGAGTAAAGAGACTTGCCGGTAACGAGATTGAACTAGGTATTGAGATACCGACGGTCGAATCTCGGGCAAGTAACATACCGATGACAAAGGGAACAACGTATGTTGTTATGCGGTCTGACCGATAAAGATCTTCGTAGAATATGTGGGAGCCAATATGAGCATCCAGGTTCCGCTATTGGTTATTTACCGGAGACGTGTCTCGGTCATGTCTACATAGTTCTCGAACCCGTAGGGTCCGCACGCTTAAAGTTTCAATGACGGTTATATTATGAGTTTATGAGTTTTGATGTACCGAAGGTTTTTCGGAGTCCCGGATGTGATCACGGACATGAAGAAGAGTCTCGAAATGGTTGATACATGAAGATTGATATATTGGAAGCCTGTATTTAGATATCGGAAGTGTTTCGGGTGAAATCGGGATTTTACCGGAGTACCGAGGGGTTACCGGAACCCCCCGGGGGGCTTAATGGGCCATAGTGGGCCTTTGTGGAGAAGAGGAGAGGCGGCCAGGGCAGGGCCGCGCTCCCCTCCCCCCTAGTCCGAATAGGACAAGGAGAGGGGGGCGGCCCCCCTTTCCTTCCTCTTTCTCTCTCTCTCCTCTTTCCCCCTCCACTCCTAATCCAACAAGGGAAAGGGAGGGAGTCCTACTCCCGGTGGGAGTAGGACTCCTCCTGGCGCGCCCCTCCTGGCCGGCCGCACCTCCCCCCTTGCTCCTTTATATACGGGGGCAGGGGGCACCCTAGAGACACAAGAATTGATCGTTTGATCTTTTAGCCATGTGCGGTGCCCCCCCCCCTCCACCATAGTCCACCTCAATAATACTGTAGCGATGCTTACATGAAGCCCTGCGTTGGTAGAACATCATCATCGTCACCACGCTGTCGTGCTGACAAAACTCTCCCTCAACACTTGGCTGGATCGGAGTTCAAGGGACGTCATCGGGCTGAACGTGTGCTGAACTCGGAGGTGTCGTACGTTCGGTACTTGATCGGTCGGATCATGAAGACGTATGACTACATCAACCGCGTTGTGCTAACGCTTCCACTTTTGGTCTACGAGGGTACGTGGACAACACTCTCCCCTCTCGTTGCTATGCATCACCATGATCTTGCATGTGCGTAGGAATTTTTGAAATTACTACGTTCCCCAACAGTGGCATCCGAGCCTAGTTTTATGCGTAGATGTCATATGCACGAGTAGAACACAAGTGACTTGTAGGCGATATAAGTCATACTGCTTACGAGCATGTCATACTTTGGTTCGGCGGTATTGTTGGATGAAGCGGCTCGGACTGACATTATGCATACACTTACGCGAGACTGGTTCTACCGACGTGCTTTGCACACAGGTGGCTGGCGGGTGTCAGTTTCTCCAACTTTAGTTGAACCGAGTGTGGCTACGCCTGGTCCTTGCGAAGGTTAAAACAACACCAACTTGACAAACTATCATTATGGTTTTGATGCGTAGGTAAGAACGGTTCTTGCTAAGCCCAGTAGCAGCCACGTAAAACTTGCAACAACAAAGTAGAGGACGTCTAACTTGTTTTTGCAGGGCATGTTGTGATGTGATATGGTCAAGACATGATTCTAAGTTTTATTGTATGAGATGATCATGTTTTGTAACCGAGTTATCGGCAACTGGCAGGAGCCATATGGTTGTCGCTTTATTGTATGCAATGCAATCGCCCTGTAATGCTTTACTTTATCACTAAGCGGTAGCAATAGTCGTAGAAGCATAAGATTGGCGAGACGACAATGATGCTACGATGGAGATCAAGGTGTCGCGCCGGTGACGATGGTGATCATGACGGTGCTTCGGAGATGGAGATCACAAGCACAAGATGATGATGGCCATATCATATCACTTATATTGATTGCATGTGATGTTTATCTTTTATGCATCTTATTTTTCTTTGATTGACGGTAGCATTATAAGATGATCTCTCACTAAATTTCAAGATAAAAGTGTTCTCCTTGAGTATGCACCGTTGCCAAAGTTCATCGTGCCCAGACACCACGTGATGATCGGGTGTGATAAGCTCTACGTCCATGTACAACGGGTGCAAGCCAGTTTTGCACACGCAGAATACTCAGGTTAAACTTGACGAGCCTAGCATATGCAGATATGGCCTCGGAACACTAAGACCGAAAGGTCGAGCATGAATCATATAGTAGATATGATCAACATAGTGATGTTCACCATTGAAAACTACTCCATTTCACGTGATGATCGGTTATGGTTTAGTTGATTTGGATCACGTGATCACTTAGATGATTAGAGGGATGTTTATCTAAGTGGGAGTTCTTAAGTAATATGATTAATTGAACTTAAATTTATCATGAACTTAGTACCTGATAGTATCTTGCTTGTCTATGTTGGTTGTAGATAGATGGCCCGTGTTGTTGTTCCGTTGAATTTTAATGTGTTCCTTGAGAAAGCAAAGTTGAAAGATGATGGTAGCAATTACACGGACTAGGTCCGTAACTTAAGGATTATCCTCATTGCTACACAAAAGAGTTACGTCCTGGAAGCACCGCTAGGTGTACCACCTGCGCCAGCAACTGCAGACATTGTGAATGCCTGGCAGTCACGTGTTGATGACTACTCGATAGTTCAGTGTGCCATGCTTTACAGCTTAGAACCGGGACTTCAACGATGTTTTGAACGTCATGGAGCATATGAGATGTTCTAGGAATTGAAGTTAATATTTCAAAAGAATGCCCGGATTGAGAGATATGAAGTCTCCAATAAGTTCTACAGTTGTAAGATGGGGGAGAATAGTTCTGTCAGTGATCATATACTCAAGATGTCTGGGTACTGCAATCACTTGATTCAACTGGGAGTTAATCTTCTGGATGATAGCGTCATTGACAGAATTCTTCAATCACTGCCAGCAAGCTACAAAAGCTTCATGATGAACTATAACATGCAAGGGATGGATAAGACGATTCCCGAGCTCTTCGCAATGCTAAAGGCTGCGGAGGTAGAAATCAAGAAGGAGCATCAAGTGTTGATGGTCAATAAGACCACTAGTTTCAAGAAAAAGGGCAAAGGGAAGAAGAAGGAGAACTTCAAGAAGAACAGCAAGCAAGTTGCTGCTCAAGGGAAGAAACCCAAGTCTGGACCTAAGCCTGAGACTGAGTGCTTCTACTGCAAAGTAACTGGTCACTGGAAGCGGAACTGCCCCAAGTATTTGGCGGATAAGAAGGATGGCAATGTGAACAAAGGTATATGTGATATACATGTTATTGATGTGTACCTTACCAGAGCTTGCAGTAGCACCTGGGTATTTGATACTGGTTCTGTTGCTAATATTTGCAACTCGAAACAGGGACTACAGATTAAGCGGACACTGGCTAAGGACGAGGTGACGATGCGCGTGGGAAATGGTTCCGAAGTTGATGTGATCGCCATCGGCACGCTGCCTCTACACTTACCTTCGGGATTAGTATTAGACCTAAATAATTGTTATTTGGTCCCAGCGTTGAGGATGAATATTATATCTGGATCTTGTTTGATGCGAGACGGTTATTCATTTAAATCGGAGAATAATGGTTGTTCTATTTATATGAGTAATATCTTTTATGGTCATGCACCCTTGAAGAGTGGTCTATTTTTGACGAATCTCGATAGTAGTAATACACATATTTATAATGTTGAAGCCAAAAGATGCAGACTTGATAATGATAGTGCAACTTATTTGTGGCACTGCCGTTTAGGTCATATCGGTGTAAAGCGCATGAAGAAACTCCATACTAATGGACTATTGGAACCACTTGATTATGAATCACTTGGTACTTGCGAACCGTGCCTCATGGGCAAGATGACTAAAACGTCGTTCTCCAGTACTATGGAGAGAGCAACAAATTTGTTAGAAACCATACATACAGATGTATGCGGTCCGATGAATGTTGAGGCTCGCGGCAGGTATCGTTATTTTCTCACCTTCACAGATGATTTAAGCAGATATGGGTATATCTACTTAATGAAACATAAGTCTGAAACATTTGAAAAGTTCAAAGAATTTCATAGTGAAGTTGAAAATCATCATAACAAGAAAATAAAGTTTCTACGATCTGATCGTGGAGGGGAATATTTGAGTTACGAGTTTGGTCTACATTTGAAACAATGTGGAATAGTTTCGCAACTCAAGCCACCCGGAACACCACAGCGTAATGGTGTGTCCGAACATCGTAATCGTACTTTACTAGATATGGTGTGATCTATGATGTCTCTTACCAATTTACCGCTATCGTTTGGGGGTTATGCTTTAGAGACGTCTGCATTCACGTTAAATAGGGCACCATCGAAATCTGTTGAGATGACGCCTTATGAACTGTGGTTTGGCAAGAAACCAAAGTTGTCGTTTCTTAAAGTTTGGGGCTGCGATGCTTATGTGAAAAAGCTTCAACCTGATAAGCTCGAACCCAAATCGGAGAAATGTGTCTTCATAGGATACCCAAATGAGACTGTTGGGTAGACCTTCTATCATAGATCCGAAGGCAAGACATTCGTTGCTAAGAATGGATCCTTTCTAGAGAAGGAGTTTCTCTCGAAAGAAGTGAGTGGGAGGAAAGTAGAACTTGATGAGGTAACTATACCTGCTCCCTTATTGGAAAGTAGTTCATCACAGAAACCGGTTCCTGTGACGCCTACACCAATTAGTGAGGAAGTTAATGATGATGATCATGGAACTTCAGATCAAGTTGTTACTGAACCTCGTAGGTCAACCAGAGTAAGACCCGCACTAGAGTGGTACGGTAATCCTGTTCTGGAGGTTATGTTACTAGACCATGACGAACCTACGAACTATCAAGAAGCGATAGTGAGCCCAGATTCCGCAAAATGGCTTGAGGCCATGAAATCTGAGATGGGATCCATGTATGAGAACAAAGTGTGGACTTTGGTTGACTTGCCCGATGATCGGCAAGCCATTGAGAATAAATGGATCTTCAAGAAGAAGACTGACGCTGACGGTAATGTCACTGTCTATAAAGCTCGACTTGTTGCAAAAGGTTTTCGACAAGTTAAATGGATTGACTACGATGAGACTTTCTCACCCGTAGCGATGCTTAAGTCTGTCCGAATCATGTTAGAAATTACCGCATTTTATGATTATGAAATTTGGCAAATGGATGTCAAAACTGCATTCCTGAATTGATTTCTAGAAGAAGAGTTGTATATGATGCAACCAGAAGGTTTTGTCGATCCAAAGGGAGCTAACTAAGTGTGCAAGCTCCAGCGATCCGTTTATGGACTGGTGCAAGCCTCTTGGAGTTGGAATAAACGCTTTGATAGTGTGATCAAAGCATTTGGTTTTGTACAGACTTTTGGAGAAGCCTGTATTTACAAGAAAGTGAGTGGGAGCTTTGTAGCATTTCTGATATTATATGTGGATGACATATTGTTGATTGGAAATGATATAGAATTTCTGGATAACATAAAGGGATACTTGAATAAGAGTTTTTCAATGAAAGACCTCGGTGAAGCTGCTTATATATTGGGCATCAAGATCTATAGAGATAGATCAAGATGCTTAATTGGACTTTCACAAAGCCCATACCTTGACAAAGTTTTGAAGAAGTTCAAAATGGATCAAGCAAAGAAAGGGTTCTTGCATGTGTTACAAGGTGTGAAGTTGAGTAGGACTCAATGACCGACCACTACAGAAGATAGAGAGAAGATGAAAGATGTTCCCTATGCTTCAGCCATAGGCTCTATCATGTATGCAATGCTGTGTACCAGACCTGATGTGTGCCTTGCTATAAGTCTAGCAGGGAGGTACCAAAGTAATCCAGGAGTGGATCACTGGACAGCGGTTAAGAACATCCTGAAATATCTGAAAAGGACTAAGGATATGTTTCTCGTTTATGGAGGTGACAAAGAGCTAGTCGTAAATGGTTACATCGATGCAAGATTTGACACTGATCCGGCGATTCTAAATCGCAAACCGGATACATGTTTACATTGAACTGTGGAGCTGTCAGTTGGTGCAGTTCTAAACAAAGCGTCATGGCGGGATCTACGTGTGAAGCGGAGTACATAGCTGCTTCAGAAGCAGCAAATGAAGGAGTCTGGATGAAGGAGTTCATATCCGATCTAGGTGTCATACCTAGTGCATCGGGTCCAATGAAAATCTTTTGTGACAATACTGATGCAATTGCCTTGGCGAAGGAATCCAGATTTCACAAGAGAACCAAGCACATCAAGAGACGCTTCAATTCCATCCAGGATCTTGTCCAGGCGGGAGACATAGAAATTTGCAAGATACATACGGATCTAAATGTTGCAGACCCGTTGACTAAGCCTCTTCCACGAGCAAAACATGATCAGCACCAAGGCTCCATGGGTGTTAGAATCATTACTGTGTAATCTAGATTATTGACTCTAGTGCAAGTGGGAGACTGAAGGAAATATGCCCTAAAGGCAATAATAAAGTTATTATTTATTCCCTTATATTATGGTAAATGTTTATTATTCATGCTAGAATTGTATTAACCGGAAATATAATATTTGTGTGAATACATAGACAAACAGAGTGTCACTAGTATGCCTCTACTTGACTGGCTCGTTGATCAAAGATGGTTATGTTTCCTAGCCATTGACACGAGTTGTCATTTGATTAACGGGATCACATCATTAGGAGAATGATGTGATTGACTTGACCCATTCCGTTAGCTTAGCACTCGATCGTTTAGTATGTTGCTATTGCTTTCTTCATGACTTATACATGTTCCTACGACTATGAGATTATGCAACTCCCGTTTACCGGAGGAATACTTTGTAACATCCCAAAATTTCAATTTGGAATGTTATACATTAGATTATCACTGCATATCATATTTTATTTTCCTTTGGTCTGATCCTAGAAATTCTACGCAACTCAAGGACCCATGGAGAGAGTTGGGGATTTCGTTATTTCATATTTGAGTTTTCTCAAATTTTGAAAATAGGATTATTTGATTTTATTTATTTTATCTTCAATTATTTATATTATACAAATATGAGAGAGGGAATAAAATGACTTTCCCAAAATGAAGAAATATTGAGGATTTAATAATAAAATCAAATAAGATTTTATTTTGGATTTATTGGCTATTTTATTTGAATTTAGGAAAAATGCGCGTTTTTCAAAATTGCATTTAGGCTCCAAATAAATGTTCATCCTGTGCGGCTTGATTTTAGAAGCCAGGGAAAATTTATTTCGTGATTTCTGGAATCAGTTTAGTATTTCTTTTGTTTGTTTTTCTGCATGAAATTATTTAAAAAGACACGAAACCGACCTTGAGCCATAATCAGTCAGGACTCTGTCCGCCGGGCCTTTATAAGGAGCCGACCCCAAGCCGCAAGCCCACCCCGCACCAAACCCTAACCCTAGCCGCGCCCTAGCCGCCGCAGCCGCCGCCGCGCCGCGCCGCCGCCGGAGCTGGAGCCGCCGACGACGACGCCGCAGCCCGCCGCCGACGACGCCGCCGGTTTTTCCGCCGGTTTTCGATAGTTTTTTTAGATCCGTTTTTTAGTTAGATCGGTTTTTTTCCGGTTTAGTCTATTTAGCGAGCGTTCGCTCGTTAGTTCGTTTTAAAGGACGCGTTCATTGTTTAGTTACAGAAAACGAACGTTCGTTCGTTAATCTGTTCGTCATTTTTCTTTTTCTCGGATTTTCCGCGATTATTTATGATCGTGATTTCTGATCCGATTTTCGTTCTAGTATAACTTTTCGCTCGTTTATCGGAATCAGGCGATTCAAGCGCCTAGAGTTTCATATCGAAACCCTCTTTCTGTTTAACCAACTCAAACAAGTTTTTGCTTCTGTAAAATTTGACCTACATCCAGAATAGTAAACGAAGTTTGTTTCTTTCGCCGTTTGTGTTTCGTTGCTTCGTTCGATTTGATTCTTTTTGTCAACCGGAGTTCTTAAGTTGAACTTTCTGGTTTGATTTCTTATTTGAGTTTTACCCATGCATTAGATGAGTACTTATTGTATGCTTGTTTGTTTGTGATAGAGTACCCGGATTGCGCTGCTTGCTACTTCGAATCGCTAGGTTTCGCGGATCATCAGCAAGGCAAGTAACACTTTGATCATACCTCCTACTACCCAATTTTATTGCATTAGATCAATCCTCAAACAATTGCATGATTAGGATCAAATTATATTGTGAGTTTTGGGAAGTAGATGAGGTAGTACCTATTACTTGTTTCATTATCAAACCTTTGGGAGTTACTTCTACGTTTGCTTATATTGCCATGCTATGCTAGTAGACGTGGATTGGGGAGTGTATCCATGACAGAAGTGAGATTGTTAAATTAATGGTTTATCTAAGGTGGCAACTTAAACACACATCTGGGTGGATTGAGGCACCTGGGTATTCCTGCGATTGCTTGTTTTCTTTTGGACCGCCACCCAGGCTCAAAGGGATCATGAGATTATTCAAACTAGAAACTTCCGTGTGCAGCCACAAGCTACTATGGGCTCTAGCATAGTTGACTAAGTCGTGCGAACTCTTACAGTGCTAGACTAGCAGATGTACGGGATGTAGGTTGGTACGGTCTACCCATTCGTAAGGTGCTAGCGCTTCTGAAAGACTATGTCTCGGTCATCCGTTTCTCAAACATCATGTAGTGCAAGAACCTCAACGGAGGAGATCGAGTCTTGTGGGGAAAAGTGCGCAAACCTCTGCAGAGTGTATAAACTAATCATGGTTAGCCGTGTCCCCGGTTATGGACAACTTGAGTATCTAGTACTTGGATTATCATGTGAATCTCATCATGTTACTTTAATTAATATTGTTGGGTTTTAATGTTGATGCTTAATTGGGATTGAGAGGGTGTCTACACTCTCAATGTTTAACAACCACCATGATAGTTAAATAAAATTTATTCCTTTGCAGTAGGGAAAAATTGGCTTTATGCAAAACTATAATCATAGAGCTTTCCACCAGCCAAATATGCATGTAGTATAGCTTTATTCTTCCATTATTCTCTATGTGTTACATTGTCAGCATATTCCATGTGCTGACCCGTTTCGGGCTGCAACGTTCATGTTGCAGACTTTTCAGACAACAAGTAAGGTGCCTTTAGGTCGTGGTTCTATACTCAGTGATGATGTTGGAGTTGATGGACTCACCTATCTTCCAAGCCTTCCGCTGTTATCGTTATTAGATGGCCTTAAGCCATATTTATTGTAATAAGTTCTCTTTTGAGACACTCGATGTAATAAGTGTGTGATTGCTACTCTGTTATAAATCCTTCAAGTACTGTGTGTGTCAGCATTACCGATCCAGGGATGACACTGATGCACAGAGATTGGACCGTTTGAGGTCTGGTTGCTACAAGATGGTATCAGAGCACACGCTGACTGTAGGACACGACCACTAAGCCAAAGCCCTAGATCACTACTCACTCTTCTCATTCTGACTCCTCATCTTCTCTACTCTTTTAGTATGGCGGATGCAAGGAACAAGTTCATGCAACCGGATGAAGATATACCCTTTGGACGCCACTTGAAAGAAGTCACTAGATATCTAAACATCAGAGTACCAAGTTTCACCGGAACCTACAACGCCACTTTACCTGAAGAGGAGCGCTGGATGATTCAAGTTCAAGTTCCAGGAAGGACGTTCATGCCAGTCACCAAGCCCATAGAGTTTTTCTTTGATGCACCAACCTGGAGTCTAGGAAAGAGCATGGTAGCTCACATCGCCATGGGACGTATTGGAGAAGTTTACCGCAATGATCTCAAGGATACTATCTACCAAATTTGTGGGCACCGAGATGAGCAATGGGAGATGATCAGCACCAAGAAGGATAGATCAATCGCAGCTTTCATCCAGGAGTTAAACCAGCACATTCGACGATAGGAGAACCAGATGTGCGCAGATATGATAGATCTGAAGAAGGCGAGGACAAGAATCACGGAAATGGAGGAAGAACTCAAGGCTACACGTGAAGATTATATGGAGGAAATCAAAGTATTGGTGGAGAAGAATGACGACCTGATCAAGAAGATCGGAATATTCGTGGGAGGCCCTACACCAGTAGTAGAAGACGAAGAACCCAAGGAGATTCGCCCGGAAGACTACATCATCATCGACGACACCGAGTCAGACCCAGATGATAGCGATGATGACTATGTTGATGAAGCTGGAGAAGATATCATGGATTCTGCAACCGAAGAATATTTCTAGTAGACCACCCCATCAGTAGTAGTATTCCATCATGTAAATATAGTAGTCCAAGCACTTTTGCGATAGTTAGACCGATTGTATGCCCTTGTTTGATTGAATGAAGTGATATTGTTTGCTTTTGCCTCATGTGCATATGGGTAGTGTTTTCTCTCTAGACCTCATTCTATTCTTAAATCTCATCTTTTCTAAACCCATCAAATGCCTCCGAGACATGACAATGGATTTGCTTTCCCACCGGAGCTCACTCAATTGATCCAGCAGCAGAATATGTTGATGCAGTTGCTAGTCCAGAATCAGAATCAGGGGAACAACAACAACAACAACCCACCACCACCACCACCTATTGATCACTTAACCCGTTTTCTTAGGCTGAATCCGCCAGTGTTCTCCAGTAGCACCGAGCCGATAGTAGCAGATGATTGGCTCCGCAAGATTGGAAGGGAGTTAACCACTACAGGATGTACTGATGCTGAGAAGGTGCGCTTTGCCGCACATCAGTTGGATGGACCAGCAGCATCATGGTGGGAGAATTACGCTGTTACCTACCCTATAGCCACGGTGACATGGGATCAGTTTCAGCAGGCTTTCCATATTGCCCACGTTTCAGCAGGAGCTATGGCCATGAAGAAGCATGAGTTTCGCAACTTACGCCAAGGAGGACGGACCGTTGGCCAATATGTGGATGACTTTAGTAAGCTAGCACGTTATGCCCCAGATGACGTTGTTACGGATGCCGCTAAGCAGGAGAAGTTTCTGGAAGGACTGAATGATGAGTTGAGCATGCAGTTAATGGTAGAAAGCTTCAACAACTACCAGGAGTTGGTAGATCGCGCTCTTATGATTGAAGGGAAGCAGCAGCAAATTGAGAACCGCAAGAGGAAGTATGGACAAGGGAAGTACAATTCTGGAGCTCAGCAGAAGCCGCGTTTTACCCCTAGATCGGGAGGACCTTTCCAGCATACCCATGGAGGAGGTAGCTCGCACAATCATAATGGCCCCAAGAATGGTAATGGGAATGGAGGAAGCAACGGCCAAAACCGTACCAACCCGTCAACCCCAGCTAAGAGAGACCTGAGCCAAGTCACTTGCTTTAAGTGCCAGAAGACCGGACATTATGCCAATGAATGTCCTGAAGCCTAGAATGGAAGTGGCAATGGAAGCACTTGGAAGAAGCCGAACCCTTTCAACAGGGGACATGTGAACCACGTTAATGTGGAGGAGGTTGAAGGTTGAAGCTCAGCCAGATGCAGTAATAGGTAAGTTTTTGGTTAAGTCATTTACTGCACTCGTTCTTTTTGATACTGGTGCATCGCATTCATACATCTCAAGGGGATTTGTGGATAAGTATAAATTGCCAACCCAAGCCCTTAGGTCACCCATGTTAGTAACCTCGCCTGGAGCAGAGTATATGGCTAGTCTATGGTGTGATCGGTTATCATTAAGGATTGGTAACTATGTATTTCCCTCGGACCTAATAGTATTGGAATCGCAAGGATTGGATGTGATATTAGGCATGGATTGGTTATCAAAGTATGAAGGGAACATTGAATGCGCCAGTAATTCAATTTTGCTTACTACGCCAGAAGGAAGAAGGATCAAGTATGTATCCCGGCATGTGCCGAAGAGGATTCAAGTAAATTCCCTAACAGGGGTTGTGCAGGAGGAAGTACCGGTGGTGAAGGATTTTCTAGATGTATTTCCAGAGGAGTTTCCAGGCATGCCACCGGATAGAGATATTGAATTTTTGATTGAGCTTTTGCCAGACACAGGGCCAATATCTAAGAGACCATACAAAATGCGCGCGAAAGATTTGGAGGAGATTAAGAAGCAGATTAAGGAGTTACTAGATAAAGGTTATATTCGCCCAAGTTCTTCGCCTTGGGGATCGCCAGTACTTCTAGTGGAGAAGAAGGATGGATCGTTAAGGATGGTTGTTGATTATCGGGGATTGAATGAAGTAACAATCAAGAACAAGTACCCACTACCAATGATCAATGATCTGTTTGATCGATTGCAAGGAGCTAAGGTATTTTCCAAGATCGATCTGCGATCAGGATACCATCAGTTGAAGATTCGAGAATAGGATATACCTAAGACGGCTTTTACCACCAGGTATGGGCTGTACGAGTATACCGTTATGTCATTTGGCCTAACTAACGCACCTGCATATTTTATGAACATGATGAACAAAGTGTTTATGGAGTTTTTGGATAAGTTCGTCGTAGTGTTCATTGATAATACTCTGGTTTACTCGAAGAATGAAGAGGAGCATAAGGAACATTTGTGTTTGGTACTTGAGGAGCTCAGAGAACATCAGCTATATGCCAAGTTTAGCAAATGTGAATTTTGGTTGAAGGAAGTTGGATTCCTCAGACACGTTATATCCGGAGAAGCTATAGCAGTAGATCACACCAAGGTTGACACTGTGACAAATTGGGAAGCCCCGACAACAGTTGGAGAGATCCGGAGTTTTCTTGGACTCGTGGGATACTACCGGAGATTTATTGGAAATTTCTCGAAGATTGCAAAACCTATGACGGAGTTGTTAAAGAAGGATACCAAATTCAAATGGACTGGGGAATGTGAGGCCACTTTCCAGGAGTTGAAGAAACATCTGGTTACATCACCAGTGTTGATTTTGCCGGATCAGAACAAGGATTATGAGGTGTATTGTGACGCTTCACGTCGAGGACTTGGAGCAGTGCTTATGCAGAAGGGAAGAGTTGTTTCATATGCCTCACGACAGCTTAAGCTTCATCAGTTGAATTATGCCACGCATGATTTGGAGTTAGCAGCCATAGTGCATGCATTGAAGACTTGGAGACATTTTCTCATTGGAAACCATTGTGAGGTGTACACGGATCACAAGAGTTTGAAGTATATTTTCACGCAGAAGGAGTTGAATCTCAGGCAAAGGATATGGTTGGATCTCATCAAGGATTATGATATGAGATTGCATTATCATCCCGGAAAGGCTAACGTAGTAGCAGATGCGTTGAGCCGTAAAAGCCATGTCAACACTCTAATGACGAGAGATTTACCAAAGGAGTTAGCCGAGGATCTTCGTGAGCTATGTTTGGAGATAGTTCCGAGAGGCTATGTAGCAGCATTGGAGATTCAATCTACTTTGATGGATAAGATTGGAGAAGCTCGGAAGGCTGACAAGGAGATTGCTTCTATTAAAAAGAAAATGAGCAAAGGAAAAGCTAAAGGATTTCGTGAGGATGAGCATGATACCTTATGGTTTGAAGATTGTGTTTATGAGCCCAATGACCCGGAGATCATGAAGTTAATTCTGCAAGAGGCTCATGATTCACCATATTCAATTCACCCAGGAAATACCAAGATGTATTTGGATTTAAAGAATATTTTCTGGTGGACCGGAATGAAGAAGGATATTGCGGAGTATGTAGCAGTTTGTGATGTGTGTCAAAGAGTAAAGGCAGAGCATCAGAAGCCAGCGGGATTGCTACAGCCATTGCCAATACCCGAATGGAAGTGGGATAAGTTAGGCATGGATTTTATTATAGGATTGCCCAGAACTCTTTCAGGCTATGACTCGATTTGGGTTGTAGTCGATCGTTTGACTAAGGTAGCTCATTTCATTCTAGTGAAGACTACCTGCACCAGTACTAAGTTGTCAAAGATATACATGACCAGGATCGTATGTCTGCATGGAGTTTCAAGGAGTATTGTATCAGATAGAGGAACCCAGTTTACCTCAAAGTTCTGGAATCAGTTGCACAAGACTTTAGGTACCAGGCTAGAGTTCAGCACAACTTTTTATCCACAGACAAATGGACAGACCGAGAGAGTCAATCAGATTTTGGAGGATATGCTGAGAGCTTGCGCGCTAGATTACGGATCTAGTTGGGATGAGAATTTGCCATATGCAGAGTTATCCTACAACAACAGTTATCAATCCAGTTTGAAGATGGCCCCTTTCGAAGCCTTGTACGGAAGGAGGTGCAGGACCCCGTTGTCGTGGGATGAAGTTGGAGACCGCCAGTTGTTTAGACCGGATTTGATTAAAGAATCTGAACAGAAGGTGAAGTTGATTCGTGATAGACTCAAGGTAGCCCAGTCCAAGCAGAAGAGCTACGTAGATTCTAAACGCAAGGAGACAGTTTACGAAGTCGGAGACCGAGTCTATCTTCGAGTATCTCCACTTCGAGGAGTTAAGCGCTTTGGAGTTAAGGGAAAGTTAGCACCACGTTTTGTAGGACCATACATGTTTTGGAGCGTATGGAAGAAGTAGCCTACAAGTTGGAATTGCCTGAAGGATTGTTAGGAGTTCATGATGTATTCCACGTTTCCCAGTTGAAGAAGTGCCACGTAGAGATGGCTGAAATACCACCGAGGGATACAGTGCCGCTGGAAGCAATTCAGTTGGACAGTGATTTGATCTATGAGTAGAAACCAGTCAAGATTCTTGAGTATGCCAGTCGAGTCACCCGCAACAAGGTTATCAAGTTTTGCAAAGTTTAGTGGAGCCACCACACCGAGGATGAAGCCACCTGGGAGCGAGAGGAAGATCTGCTGAAGGACCACCCTCACCTATTTTCTAGCCAACCCGAATCTCGAGGGCGAGATTCATCTTAAGGGGGGTAGGTTTGTAACATCCCAAATTTTCAATTTGGAATGTTATACATTAGATCATCACTGCATATCATATTTTATTTGCCTTTGGCCTGATCCTAGAAATTCTATGCAACTCAAGGACCCACAGAGAGAGTTGGGGATTTCGTTATTTCATATTTGAGTTTTCTCAAATTTTGAAAATAGGATCATTTGATTTTATTTATTTTATCTTCAATTATTTTTATTATACAAATATGAGAGAGGGAATAAAATGACTTTCCCAAAATAAAGAAATATTGAGGATTTAATAATAAAATCAAATAAGATTTTATTTTGGATTTATTGGCTATTTTATTTGAATTTAGGAAAAATGCGCGTTTTTTGAAATTTATTTAGGCCCCAAATAAATGTTCATCCTGTGCGGCTTGATTTTAGAAGCCGGGGAAATTTTATTTCGGGATTTTTGGAGTCCGTTTAGTATTTCTTTTGTTTGTTTTTCTGCGCAAAATTATTTAAAAAACGCGAAACCGACCTTGGGTCGTAATCGGCCAAGACTCTGTCCGCCGGGCCTTTATAAGGAGCCGACCCCGAGCCCCAAGCCCACCCTGCACCAAACCCTAACCCAAGCCGCATCCTAGCCGCCGCAGCGCTGCCGCGCGTCGCCGCCTTGCCGTGCCGCCCGCCGCCGCCGGAGCCGCCGTGGTCCGCCGCCGCCAGTTTTTCCTGAAAAACCGTTCGGTTTTTCCGCCGGTTTTCGGTCGTTTTTTTAGATCCGTTTTTTAGTTAGATCGGTTTTTTTCAGTTTAGTCTATTTAGCGAGCGTTCGCTCGTTCATTCGTTTTAACAGACGCTTTCATCGTTTAGTTACAGAAAATGAACGTTCATTTGTTAATCTGTTCGTCATTTTCTTTTTCTCAGATTTTCCGAGATTATTTCTGATCGCGATTTCTGATCCGATTTTCGTTCTAGTATAACTTTTGGCTCGTTTTTCGGAATCAGGCGATTCAAGCGCGTGGAGTTTCGTCTCGAAACCCTCTTTCTGTTTAACCAACTCAAACAAGTTTTTGCTTCTGTAAAATTTGACCTAGATCCAGAATAGTAAATGAAGTTTGTTTCTTTCGTCGTTTGTCTTTTGTTGCTTCGTTCGATTTGATTCTTTTTGCCAACCGGAGTTCTTAAGTTGAACTTTCTGGTTTGATATCTTATTTGAGTTTTACCCGTGCATTAGATGAGTACTTATTGTATGCTTGTTTGTTTGCGATAGAGTACCCAGATTGCGTCACTTGCTACTTCGAATCGCTAGGTTTCGCGGATCATCAGCAGGGCAAGTAATACTTTGATCATACCTCCTACTACCTAGTTTTATTGCATTAGATCAATCCTCAAACAGTTGCATGATTAGGATCAAATTAAATTGTGGGTTTTGGGAAGTAGATGAGGTAGTACCTATTACCTGTTTCATTATCAAACCTTTGGGAGTTACTTCTACGTTTGCTTATATTGCCATGCTATGGTAGTAGACGTGGATTGGGGAGTGTATCCATGGCAGATGTGAGATTGTTAAATTAATGGTTTATCTAAGGTGGCAACTTAAACACACATCTGGGTGGATTGAGGCACCTGGGTATTCCAGCGATTGCCTGTTTTCTTTTGGACCGCCACCCAGGCTCAAAGGGATCATGAGATTATTCAAACTAGAAACTTCCGTGTGCGGCCACAAGCTACTATGGGCTCTAGCATAGTTGACTAAGTCATGCGAACTCTTACAGTGGTAGACTAGCATATGTAGGGGATGTAGGTTGGTACGGTCTACCCGTTCGTAAGGTGCTAGCGCTTCTGAAAGACTATGTCTCGGTCGTCCGTTTCTCAAACATCATGTAGTGCGAGAACCCCAACAGAGGAGATCGAGTCTTGTGGGGAAAAGTGCGCAAACCTCTGCAGAGTGTATAAACTAATCATGGTTAGCCGTGTCCCCGGTTATGGACAACTTGAGTATCTAGTACTTGGATTATCATGTGAATCTCATCATGTTACTTTAATTAATATTGTTGGGTTTTAATGTTGATGCTTAATTGGGATTGAGAGGGTGTCTACACTATCAATGTTTAACAACCACCATGATAGTTAAATAAAATTTATTCCTTTGCAGTAGGGAAAAATTGGCTTTACGCAAAACTATAACCATAGAGCTTTCCACCAGCCAAATATGCATGTAGTATAGCTTTATTCTTCCATTATTCTCTATGTGTTACCTTGCCAGCATATTCCATGTGCTGACCCGTTTCGGGCTGCAACGTTCATGTTGCAGACTTTTCACACGACGAGTAAGGTGCCTTTAGGTCGTGGTTCTATACATAGTGATGACGTTGGAGTTGATGGACTCACCTATCTTCCAAGCCTTCCGCTGTTATCGTTATTAGATGGCCTTAAGCCATATTTATTGTAATAAGTTCTCTTTTGAGACACTCGATGTAATAAGTGTGTGATTGCTACTCTGTTGTAAATCCTTCAAGTACTGTGCGTGTCAGCATTACTGATCCAGGGATGACATTGATGCACAGAGATTGGACCGTTTGAGGTCTGGTCGCTACACACTTTGTGTGCTACCAAATGTCACAACGTAACTGGGTGATTATAAAGGTGCTCTATAGGTGTCTCCGAAGGTACTTGTTGGGTTGGCGTATTTCGAGATTAGGATTTGTCACTCCGATTGTCGGAGAAGTATCTCTGGGCCCACTCGGTAATGCACATCACTTAAGCCTTGCAAGCATTGCAACTAATGAGTTAGTTGCGGGATGATGTATTACGAAACGAGTAAAGAGACTTGCCGGTAACGAGATTGAACTAGGTATTGAGATACCGACGATCGAATCTCGGGCAAGTAACATACTGACGTATGTTGTTATGCGGTCTAACCGATAAAGATCTTCGTAGAATATGTGGGAGCCAATATGAGCATCCAGGTTCCGCTATTGGTTATTGACCGGAGACGTGTCTCGGTCATGTCTACATAGTTCTCGAACCCGTAGGGTCCGCACGCTTAAAGTTTCAATGAAGGTTATATTATGAGTTTATGAGTTTTGATGTACTGAAGGTTGTTCGGAGTCCCGGATGTGATCACGGACATGACGAGGAGTCTCGAAATGGTCGAGACATGAATATTGATATATTGGAAGCCTATATTTGGATATCGGAAGTGTTCCGGGTGAAATCGGGATTTTACCGGAGTACCGAGGGGTTACCGGAACCCCCCGGGGGCTTAATGGGCCATAGTGGGCCTTTGTGGAGAAGAGGATAGGCGGCCAGGGCAGGGCCGGGCGCCCCTCCCCCTAGTCCGAATAGGACAAGGAGAGGGGGGCGGCGCCCCCCCCCTTCCTTCCTCTCTCTCTCCTCTTTCCCCCTCCACTCCTAATCCAACAAGGAAAAGGGGGGGAGTCCTACTCCCGGTGGGAGTAGAACTCCTCCTGGCACGCCCCTCCTGGCCGACCGCACCTTCCCCCTTGCTCCTTTATATACGGGGGCAGGGGGGCTCCCTAGAGACACAACAATTGATCGTTTGATCTTTTAGCCGTGTGCGGTGCCCCCCTCCACCATAGTCCACTTCGATAATACTGTGGCGGTGCTTAGGCGAAGCCCTGCGTCGGTAGAACATCATCATCGTCACCACCCCGTTGTGCTGAAAAAACTTTCCCTCGACACTCGGCTGGATCAGAGTTCGAGGGACGTTATCGAGCTGAACGTGTGTTGAACTCGGAGCTGCCGTACGTTCGGTACTTGATCGGTTGGATCGTGAAGACGTACGACTACATCAACCGCGTTGTGCTAACGCTTCCACTTTCGGTCTACGAGGGTACGTGGACAACACTCTCCCCTCTCGTTGCTATGTGTCACCATGATCTTGCGTGTGCGTAGGATTTTTTTGAAATTACTACGTTCCCCAACAATGATGCCCCTCAGGATACGATTCTCCTCCTCGAGCTTATTGACTTGCTGCTTGAGGTCCATTATTTCCTTTCGAAGTTTTCCGGTAACAGCCAAAGCTCCCTGCACTCAAGGGTGCTACATAGCTGCGGGAGAACCAGTGACACTCTTTTTCATATTCTCATAAGAAAGAATTCTAATATTGGAAGGGATAACCAAGTTTGGGATAGCCGAGCTCTGCAATTCCCCCATTGTGAATCCAGCTCGGAAGCGGGAAGTGACTTCTTGATCCTCCTCCATGGCATCTATCCTCTTCAAATCAGCCTCCATATCTTCCTCCGTTGCTGGCCCAAAGTGGTCAACATTGTTGTTTGTCATTGATCCCGGTGCCGGATGAGACACCCGGCTCTCCCCGACTGACTCTTACGAAGACATCTTGCTCTAATCTGCAGCAGCAACAGCTCGAAACACAAACAGAGGATAATTGCGTGATACGGGAACCAAAACCTCCGGGAGATTATATAATGAATTTTTACCGACCAAAATACGTAACATGTAAGAAAACGGAGTCCGGAGAGCACAAGAGGTAGGGGGCGCGCCCTCCACCCTCGTGGAGCCCTCGTGTCCTTCCCGGACTGCTTCTTATTTTTCTATTTTTTTAAATATTCCAAAACAGAGAAATATTGCCATAAAAACTGTTTTGGAGTCGGTTTACTTACCGTACCACATACCTATTCCATTTCGGAGTCTGAAACATTCAGGAAAGTGTCCCTTATATATTCCTCCGGGGTTACGGTTTCAATAACATTGGTTTCAACATTTATAGGTTTACCTGAGATATAATGTTTAATCCTTTGACCGTTCACCACGTTCGGATTTGTCCCTTCAAAGTTGTTGATTTTCATGGCACCGGAACGATAGACCTCCTCGATAACGTAAGAAACTTCCCATTTAGAGAGAAGTTTTCCTGCAAAAAAATATTACACGAGAGTTCTATAGCAATACATAATCACCTACATTAAACTCACGCTTTTGTATTCTTTTGTCATGCCATCTTTTAACTTTTTCTTTAAATAATTTGGCATTCTCATAGGCTTGAGTTCTCCATTCATCAAGTGAGCTGATGTCAAATAACCTCTTCTCACCGGCAAGTTTGAAATCATAATTGAGCTCTTTAATAGCCCAATAAGCCTTATGTTCTAGTTCGAGAGGTAGTGACATGCTTTTCCATAAACCATTTAATACGGAGACATGCCCATAGGATTTTTATATGCAGTTCTATAGGCCCATAATGCATCATCAAGTTTCTTGGACCAATTCTTTCTAGATCTACTAACAGTCTTTTGCAAAATTAATTTGAGTTCTCTGTTGCTCAATTCTACTTGACCAATAGACTGTGGGTGATAAGGTGATGCAATTCTATGATTAACATCATATTTAGCAAGCATTTTACGGAAAGCACCATGAATAAAATGTGAACCACCATCAGTCATTGAATATCTAGGAACTCCAAACCTTGGAAAAATAACTTCTTTAAGCATCTTAATAGAGGTGTTATGATCAGCACTACTAGTTGGAATAGCTTCTACCCACTTAGTAGCGTAATCAAAAGCAACTAAAATATGTGTATATCCATTAGAGGCAGGAAAAGGTCCCATATAATCAAAGCCCCAAACATCAAATGGTTCAATAACAAGTGAATAATTCATAGGCATTTCTTGACATCTACTAATATTACCAATTGTTTGACATTCATCACAAGACAAGACAAACTTATGGGCATCCTTGAAGAGAGTAGGCCAATAAAAACCGGATTGCAATACCTTATGTGTAGTTCTATCTCCAGCGTGGTGTCCTCCATAAGCCTCGGAATGACACTTGCATAGGATCTGTTCCTGTTCATGCTCAGGTACACAACGTCTAATAAGACCATCTACTCCTTCTTCATAAAGATGTTGGTCATCCCAAAAGTAATGTCTCAAATCATAGAAGAACCTTTTCTTTTGCTGGTATGTGAAACTAGGTGGTATAAATTTAGCAACAATGTAATTAGCATAATCAGCATACCATGAAGCAGTATGAGAAGCATTTATGACATTTAATTGTTCATCAGGAAAGCTATCATCAATAGGTAGTGGGTCATCAAGAACATTCTCTAACCCAGACAAGTTGTCTGCAATGGGGTTCTCAACTCCCTTTCTATCAATAATATGCAAATCAAATTCTTGTAGCAAGAGAACCCATCTAATAAGTCTAGGTTTAGCATCTTTATTTTCCATAAGATATTTAATAGCAACATGATCCATGTGAATAGTTACTTTAGAATCAACAATATAAGGTCTGAACTTATCACAAGCAAATACAACTGCTAAGAATTATTTTTCAGTAGTAGCATAATTTCTCTGAGCATTGTCTAGAGTTTTACTAGCATATTGAATAACATTTAATTTCTTATCAACTATTTGCCCTAGAACAGCACCTACAGCATAATCACTAGCATCACACATAATTTCAAAGAGTAAATTCCAATCAGGTGGCTGAACAATAGGTGCAGAGATCAATGCTTTCTTAAGTATTTCAAATGCTTCTACACAATCATCATAAAAAACAAATGGTATATCTTTTTGTAATAAATTAGTCAGAGGCCGAGAAATTTTTGAGAAGTCCTTAATGAACCTTCTTATACCTTTGATGTGCTTGGGACATGGCATCTTTTCAATAGCATCAACCTTGGCTTTATCAACCTCAATGCCTCTTTCAGAAACTTTATGCCCCAAGACAATACCTTCATTAACCATAAAGTGGCACTTTTCCCAATTCAAGACAAGATTAGTTTCTTCACATCTCTGCAAAACTCGGTCAAGGTTGCTTAAGCAATCATCAAAAGAGGATCCATAGACGGAAAAATCGTCCATGAAAACCTCACAAATCTTTTCACAAAAGTCAGAGAATATAGCCATCATGCATCTTTGAAAGGTGGCAGGTGCATTACATAAACCAAAAGGCACACGTCTATAAGCAAAAGTACCAAAAGGGCAAGTAAAAGTAGTCTTTGATTGATCATTGGCTGACACAGGTATTTGAGAGAAACCAGAATAACCATCTAGAAAGCAAAAATGAGTATGTTTGGATAATCTTTCTAGCATTTGATCGATAAAAGTTAAGGGGTAATGATCCTTTTTAGTAGCTTTATTTAATTTGCAGAAATCAATTACCATCTTATAACCTATAATAATTCTTTGCGGGATCAACTCATCTTTATCATTAGGAACGACAGTAATACCTTCCTTCTTAGGGACACAATGAACATGACTTACCCACTGACTATCAACAACTGGATAAATTATACCTTCCTCAAGAAGCTTTAGTATTTCCTTCCTTACCACTTCCTTCATCTTAGGATTCACCGTCGTTGATGATCACGAACTGGTTTGGCATATTCCTCTAAATTTATTTTGTGTTGACACAGAGTGGGACTATATCCAATAGCAGCATGGTGCTTCTTCAGAGTTTTCAATAATCTCTCTTCTTCATGCTCTGAAAGGTTAGCACTAATAATAACATGATATATCTTTTTCTCATCAAGATAAGCTTATTTAAGAGTATCAGGCAATGGTTTAATCTCAAACACAGGATCACCCTTGGGTGGAGGAGGATCCCCTAGGATTTCAACAGGCAAATTGTGTTTCAGGATGGGTTCCTATTTAAAGAATAATTCATCTATTTCCCTTCTTTCATTCATAAACATATCATTTTCATGGTCTAGCAAATATTGTTCTAAAGGAACACTAGGAGGTACGACAATAGAAGCAAGACCAATAATTTCATCTTTACTAGACAATTCCTCTTCACGGTGTTGTCTACGAAATTTAGAGAAATTAAATTTATGAGACATATCACCTAAACCAATAGTAACAACATCCTTTTTGCAATCTATCTTAGCATTAACAGTGTTCAAGAAGGGTCTACCAAATATAATGGGACAAAAACTATCTTGTGGGGAACCAAGAACAAGAAAATTAGCAGGATATTTAGTTTTCCCACACAAGACTTCAACATCTCTAACAATTCCAATTGGTGAAATAGTATCTCTATTGGCAAGTTCAATTGTGACATCAATATCTTCTATCTCAGCAGGTGCAATATCATGCATAATTTCTTTGTATAAGTCATGAGGTATAGCACTAGCACTGGCACCCATATCACATAAGCCATGATAACAATAATCTCCTATTTTAACAAAAATAACAGGCATGCCTGCCAAAGATCTAGGTTTATCTTTAGCACAAGGTTTAGCAATTCTAGCAGTCTCATCACGGAAATGAATAACATGCCCATCAATATTACCAGACAAGAGATCTTTAACAATAGAAATATTAGGTTCAACTTTAATTTGCTCATGCGGTGTATAAGTTCTAATATTGCTTTTACGAACCACAGTTGAAGCTTTAGCATGATCCTTTATCCTAATAGGGAAAGGTGGTTTCTCAACATAAGAAGTAGGAACAATAGGATCATTATAAGTGATAGTCTTTTCTTCAACTTTAATAGGTGCAGCTACTTTTACTTCTATGGAAGGATGATATTTAAACCACTTCTCCCTAGGGAGATCAACATGAGTAGCAAAAGATTCACAGAAGGAAGCTACTATCTCAGAGTCAAGTCCATATTTAGTGCTAAATTTACGAAAAACATCGGTATCCATAAAAAATTTAACACAATCAAATTTAGGTGTCATACCTGACTCCCTACCTTCATCGAGGTCCCAATCTTCAGAGTTGCGTTTAATTCTTTCCAATAAATCCCATTTGAATTCAATAGTCTTCGTCATAAAAGAGCCAGCACAAGAAGTATCGAGCATGGTGTGATTGTTATCGGAAAGCCGAGCATATAAATTTTGAATAATCATTTCTGTTGAGAGCTCGTGATTGGGGCATGAATATAACATTGATTTAAGCCTCCCCCAAGCCTGTGCGATGCTTTCTCCTTCGCGAGGCCAAAAATTATCTATATAATTGCGATCATGATGAACAAGATGCATAGGATAAAACTTCTGATGAAATTCCAATTTCAATCGTTTGTAGTTCCATGATCCCGTATCATCACATAGCCTATACCATGTCAATGCATATTCCTTCAAAGATAAAGGGAAGACCTTCTTAATAACATCTCTGGGTACACCTGCAAGCTTAAATAATCCACAAAATTCATCCACATATATTAGGTGCTCATCAGGATGAATTGTTCCGTCTCCGGAAAAAGGATTAGCTAGCAGTTTTTCTATCATACCCGAAGGAATTTCAAAGAAGACATTTTCATTTTCAGTACGTTCAGTAGGTTGAGGAGCAACTCTTTGCTCTACTGGTCGGGGTGAAGATACCCCGAACAAGCCCCTCAGAGGATTACTTTCCATAGTAACAAGTGACGGTAAATTTCAGCACACTATATAAATTTTTCCTTACCAAATTCCACCTACCAAAGGCGCTTCACTCCCCGGCAACGGCACCAGAAAAGAGTCTTGATGACCCACAGGTATAGGGGATCTATCGTAGTCCTTTCGATAAGTAAGAGTGTTGAACCCAACGAGGAGCAGAAGGAAATGATAAACGGTTTTCAGCAAGGTATTCTCTGCAAGCACTGAAATAATAGGTAACAGATAGTTTTGTGATAGGATAATTTGTAATGAGCAACAAGTAACAAAAGTAAATAAAGTGCAGCAAGGTGGCCCAATCCTTTTTGTAGCAAAGGACAAGCCTGGACAAACTCTTATATGATGTAAAGCGCTCCCGAGGACACATGGGAATATCGTCAAGCTAGGTTTCATCACGTTCATATGATTCGTGTTCGGTACTTTGATAATTTGGTATGTGGGTGGACCGGTGCTTGGGTGCTGCCCTTACTTGGACAAGCATACCACTTATTATTAACCTCTATTGCAAGAATCCGCAACTACAACAAAAGTATTAAGGTAAACCTAACCATAGCATGAAACATATGGATCCAAATCAGCCCCTTACGAAGCAACGCATAAACTAGGGTTTAAGCTTTTGTCACTCTAGCAACCCATCATCTACTTATTACTTTCCAATGTCTTCCTCTAGGCCCAAATAATGGTGAAGTGTCATTTAGTCGACGTTCACATAACACCACTAGAGGAGAGACAACATACATCTCATCAAAATATCAAACGAATACCAAATTCACATGACTACTAATAGCAAGACTTCTCCCATGTCCTCAGGAACAAACGTAACTACTCACAAAGCATAGTCATGTTCATAATCAGAGGGGTGTTAATATGCATATAGGATCTGAACATATGATATTCCACCAAATAAACCAACTAGCATCAACTACAAGGAGTAATTAACACTACTAGCAACCCACATGTACCAATCCCAGACTTGGAGACAAGAATTGGATACAAGAGATGAACTAGGATTTTGAGAGGAGATGGTGCTGGCGAAGATGTTGATGGAGATTGCCCTCTCCCGATGAGAGGAGCGTTGGTGATGACGATGGTGATGATTTCCCCCTCCCTAGGGAAGTTTCCCCGGCAGAACAGCTCCGCCAGAGCCCTAGATTGGTTCCGCCAAGGTTTCGCCTCGTGGCGGCGGAGTCTTGTCCAGAAAGATGGCTTATGATTTTTTCCTCATCGAAAGACTCCGTATAGCAGAAGATGGCCATCGGAGGGCCACCAAGGGGCCCACGAGGTAGGGGGCGCGCCCAGGGGGTAGGGTGCGCCCCCCACCCTCGTGGGCAGGGTGTGGCCCCCCTGGTGAACTTCTTGCGCTCAGTATTTATTATATATTCTGAAAATGACTTTTGTGAAGTTTCAAGACTTTTGGAGCTGTGCAGAATAGGTCTCTAATATTTGCTCCTTTTCCAGCCCGGAGTCCCAGCTGCCGGCATTCTCCCTCTTTATGTAAACCTTATAAAATAAGAGAGAATAAGCATAAGTATTGCGACATAATGTGTAATAACAATCCATAACGCAATAAATATCGATATAAAAGCATGATGCAAAATGGTCGTATCACTCGACAATCAACTCCAGCGCCGGGTTTTTCTTCAAGGGGAGTTCTTCAGTATGCAGCAAAACGATCTTTCGGTCGATGAGTACTGTACGCGGCTGAAGGTCCTCGCTGATGAGCTGCGCGACGTCGGCATGACCATCGACGACTCCGTCCTCCTCACCAACCTTCTTCGCGGCCTCCATCCCGACCTTGGCCAGTCCGCCGCCAACCTCACCCTCGTCACGCCGACGTACGCGAAGGCGGTCACATATCTTCGCATGGAGGAAAAGCGTCTCCGTCACACCGCCCGGCAGGCGACCCACGCCGCCTCCACGTCGATCTCGCCGCTGGCCACAACACTCCGCCAACTCTGCCAGTGCCACGCGCGCCTCCTCCGACCCTGCCACCCGCGCCCGCGCCCGCTGGTGGACGCAAGCAAAAGGGTCGCGGGGGTCGCGGCCGCAACACCAACACGACGCCGCGCCCTCCCGCGGCAACCGCGGCCGCCCCTCCTTTGCCGTGGCTCTCGGGGTATAATCCCTGGATGGGGGTTGTGCATCCTTACTCCATGCCCTTTCCCCATCCTCCCGCTCCGGGCATCCTCAGGCCGCGGCCGTCTTCTCATCAGGCGCTGCTGACCGCGCCGGCTCCCGCGGCATACGGCAACGCCGCTGCCTACAGTGGCCCCGGCGGTCACCCAGGCTACGGCGCATATGGCGGCGCCCCTCCGGTCTACGACCCGGCGCTCCTCTCCGCCCTTCATGTTGCACCCTCGCCAAGCACCTACAACGGAGGCGGCAATTGGTACATGGACACCGGTGCCGCCGCTCACATGGCCTCCAACCCCGGTATCCTCTCCCGTGCCTCCCCCTATCCCTTCAACTCCCGCATCATGGTGGGTGATGGCTCCTCTCTTCCCATCACTCATCACGGTTCATCCTCTCTTCTGTTTCCCTCTTCATCTCTTACTCTTAATAATGTGCTTGTTTCACCATCCTTAATCAAAAACCTATGTTCTGTTAAAAATCTTACTCATGAAAATCCTGTCACTGTTGAGTTTGACACTCTTGGTTTCTCTATCAAGGATTCTCGCACCCGGAGGGTTCTGCACCGATGTGATTCCCCCGATGATCTCTACCCATGTGGTCCTACGACGAGTGGCGGCCCGGTTGCTCTTCATGTCGATGTCTCTCTTTGCCACGCTCGACTTGGTCATCCCGGCGCCAACGCTCTTCACAAAGTTTTGAGCACCTTTTTCTTTTTCTTGTAATAAATCGGCGGCTCATACATATCATGCTTGCCGCATAGGAAAACACGTTCGCTTGCCATTTCCTTCGTCTACATCAATAGACACTTTTTCTTTCGGTGTTATTCATTGTGATGTTTGGACATCTCCAATGCCTAGTAATTCGGGCTTATCATATTATCTTGTGATTTTAGATGATTTTTCTCACTTCACTTGGACTTTTCCGCTACGCCGTAAATCTGACGTTGCCTCCACTCTCCACAATTTTTATGCTTACGTCCACACCCACTTCCATCGCACCATTTCTCATCTTCAAACGGATAACGGAAAAGAATTTGATAACCTCACTATTCGACATCTTCTGTCCACTCATGGCACTGTTTTCCGCCTTATATGTCCATACACCTCCCAACAAAACGGTAGTGCCGAACTTTTCTTTGCACCCTCAATGAGAGTGTTCGTGCACTGCTTTTCCATGCACACATGCCCGCCCGGTTTTGGCCTGATGCTCTTGCCACTGCCACTCTCCTTCTCAACATCCGTCCATGCAAACCGCGATGGAGCTATACACCTCATCAGCTTCTGTCCGGGTCTCCCCCATCCTATGCCGATCTTCATGTCTTTGGTTGCTTGTGTTACCCCAACATCACCGCCACCGCCCCACATAAGCTTGCGCCTCGGTCTCTCTCTTGTGTCTTTCTCGGCTATCAACCAAACACCAAAGGATTTCGCTGCTATGATCTGGTCTCTCGTCGCGTGTTCGTCTCCCGGCATGTTTACTTTGATGAGGTTGTTTTCCCCTTTGAGCAGGCTACACCGACAACAACTCCGCCTTCGGATGATCTCCCTCGACGGCCTCGTGGAGCCCTTGCGCTTCCTCCGCCACGACCCAATGAACCTCTGACGGGTCCTTCGGCAGGGCCTTCTTTGTCGGCTCAGGCGGAGACGGCCTCGCCCCTCCAGGCTTCAGCTCCTGCTGGACTGGTCGGCTCAGGCAGAGCCGGCCTCACCCCTCCGGGTTTCAGCGCTCGCCCTCGCTGGCCTGGCCCAGGAGGCGTCTCGGTCGAGACCCCTCCCACTTCGCCCGCACCCATGTTGGAGGCGGCCTTGCCCGCTCCCGCATCGCCTGCGGCCTCGTCTGTCGCCTCATCCGTCTCGGCCGCGGTATCATCTTCGCCACCCGCAGCCCCGCCCGCGGTCCTGTTGCCGTCACCCGCGCTCGTCCCTGCGGACGCCTCTTTGCCACCCGTGGCCTCGCCCGCGGTTTCGATGCCGCCATTTGTGGTCTCGTCTAAGGCCTCGACCACCGCCTCACCCGCGGTTTCTCCCGCGGCCACGCCTTTATCTTCTTCTGTGGTTGTGCCTCCACCTCGACGCCGAGCTCGGCCCCCGCCTCCGCCGCCTCATCATTCCATGGTGACACGTGCCAAAGACGGGATCCATCAGCCGGACCCTCGCTACCACAATCTCAGCATCACGGTCATCTCTCCAGTACCACGCTCGGTATGTTCTGCACTGAGTGATCTGTGTTGGCTAGCGGCTATGCGTGCTGAGTATGATGCTCTCGTCGCCAACCGTACCTGGACGTTGGTCCCTCGCCCCCTGGTGCCAACATTATCACCGGCAAGTGGGTTTTTCGGCATAAGCTTCTTCCCGATGGCTCTTTGGATAGGTACAAGGCCCGCTGGGTTGTTCGCGGTTTTGCACAACGTGTCGGTGTTGACTTCTCGGAGACCTTCTCCCCGGTCGTCAAACCCACCATGATTCGTGTTGTTCTTCAGCTCGCCGCATCTCACCACTGGCATGTTCATTAGCTCGACATCAACAACACTTTCCTCTATGGTCATCTTCAGGAGTGTGTTCTCTATCAGCAGCCTACCGGTTTTGTCGATCCGTCTCGGCCTGATGATGTTTGCATGCGATCACGGTCTCTCTACGGTCTGAAGCAGGCACCCCGTGCGTGGTATCAACGCATTGCAGCATTCCTCACTGGTCTCGGTTTTTGCAGCACCACCTCCGACACATCGCTGTTTGTGCTTCATCGAGCTGATCATGTCGACATGCTTCTTCTATATGTTGATGATATTGTCATCACCGCCTCTCTGGCGGACTTACTTCGCGACATCATCGGTCGTCTTGGTTCTGAGTTTCGGCTTAAGGACTTGGGCGCTCTGCACTTCTTCCTCGGCATCAATGTGCGACGTGACACTTCCGGGTTTTTTCTTCATCAAGGACAGTATGCTCTTGATCTCTTGGATCGTGCTGGTATGACCGATTGCAAACCTATTACCACTCCTGCCGAGGCCAAGCCGAAGCTCTTTGCCACTGCTGGACAACCTGCCATGGATGCCGCTCTCTACCGCAGTATTGTTGGTGCTCTTCAGTACCTCACGCTCACCCGACCAGACATTCAGTTTGTCGTGCAGCAGGTTTGCCTGCACATGCACTCGCCTCATGATGTTCACTGGTCTTTGGTCAAGCGCATTCTCCGATACATTCGTGGCACACCGACATTCGGTCTTCGTCTTCGCGCCTCTGCCTCCACTGAGCTCTTTGCTTACACTTATGCGGATTAGGTCGGATGCCCCGACACTCGACGATCTACGTCGGGATACTGTGTCTTCTTCGGTGACTCTCTCATCTCATGGTCCTCTAAGCGGTAGCCCACCGTCTTCCGCTCGAGTGCTGAGGCTGAGTATCGTGCTGTTGCCAACGTTGTTGCCGAGACATGTTGGTTACGGCAACTACTTGGAAAACTTCGGGTCTCCATCCCGAAAGCTACGGTGATTTTCTGTGATAATGTTTCGGCCACCTATCTCGCGGTGGATCCGGTGCAGCATAAGCGCGCCAAGCACATTGAGCTTGATGTTCACTTCGTTCGCGAGAAGGTTCAGTTGGGTCAGCTTCGTGTTCTTCATGTACCGACAACCCAACAGTTTGCCGACATTATGACCAAGGGGCTTCCAACCGCTGCATTCCAGGAGTTCTGCTCCAGTCTTTGCATCGCCGACACCGACGCTTCGACTGCGGGGGGGTGTTGAGCGTGACATATTTGTATTACTTATCCTATCTTCTATAGTTGACTCCTAGAAATATGGTAAGTCCATGCCAGAGGCGCTCACTGGAGCCTCAACGTCAATGCATTTAGGAAAGTGAGAGGACAACTCGGGCATGCCAGGTACCGGGAAAGTGCTTGACAATGGCGCTGGACTTAGAAGTTCCGATGTGTTGCACGACTGTACTGTCCATGGTGACTCACGCGCTGCTAGGTCATTTTCCTTTTTTCAGAGAAACAAGGCGAGATCGTGATGGTTACTTAGCTCGAATCCTTCAGAATACCTTGGTCATAAAAGTCAAAGTAATAAATGACGGTTAAGGGTAATGACTTCAAACTGGCCAGCTTCTATAGTGCGGCGGGCGATGTTTACAAGTCTCGAAAACGGATTCACCGGCTTATTTACTCTTTATACTCTATTTTTTAATTTAAAGTTGACCAATTTACATAATGTATCTATAAATAAAGTAATAAATATACTTAAAACAAAGTAAAAATTGGCAAAATGGATAAATTCATTGCAATATCCAAGATCGGCTGCATCCTCTAGTGTTGAATCGGGTATAGAACCCAGGATGCTTGGTTACAATTCCAAATCTACTAAACCATTGTTCGAGGAAAAGTATTATACAAAGCTTGTGGGATTGACGTGATAAGGTATAATTTGAAGCGTCCGTTGTGGGACCATGACTTGCGAAGAAGGTAATCAACGCAAAGAACTTCTTCACTTTTGGCCCCAGGAAAATATGTCGCTTCCCAATCTTTCTACTCGAGGCATGGTCATGGTTTTCATTCTTTGTTCTGTTGTGGACCCACGTTGAAGTGGGACATTGCTTCTTAGAGCATCTCCAATAGACGCGCTAAAAAATTACAGCGCCGAAATAGCATTTTAGCGTGCGCAGGAGGATGGTTGCTTTTCTAGGCGCTGCAAAATTTAACGCGCCGCTATAGCGCTTCACCCGGCGCGGCAAAATCTAGCACCCCCGGCAAGCGCTTGGAAAAAATATGAAACAACATATACGAAAACATTCATAGTTCAAATTCATAGCATAGTTCAAGCCCCAAACCACAAGCAAGTTCATATGATGCTAAATAAAAATAGATAAAATGATGCTAAACTACTCCTCGTCCTCCTTGGTGGTGTAGTCCGACGACCTAAACACATCGAGCCACCGAGGATCTTCATCCTCCCAGGTCGACGCACGTCCCAGGTCGATCTAGGCTTCCGCCAGTTCCTTCCATGCTCGCTTGTCCACCCGACGCACGGCTCGCTCCACCTTCCTCTGGGCCCAGAACTTGTTCTTGGTGGCAACATCCTGCGGGAAGCACTCACGCCACACCGCCATGGCGTGCTCGTCCACCTCGATGAGGAGGAGACGGCACTCCCGCCTCTGCTGGAGGTGGTGATGCTCCTGGCGCGTGCGCACGTCGGAGAAATTCATCTGCGACCGAGGCCGCCCGAGGCGCCACGGCGCCGTGCCGTACGCGCGGGCGGCCTCGTAAGCGGTGTCAATTGTTCTGAGCCCGAGGCGTGTATCACTGGAGCAGATCTCTGTGTAATACATGCGGAGGGGCGGAGGCGGACGCCGCGGTAGCCCGAACTGCTCCGAGGGCGCGGCGGCATGGCGGGGCGCGGCAGCATGGCGGTGCGCAGTGGCGGGGGTGTTGGAACCGACGGGGAAGAAGACGCGGCGGCGGCGGGGAGCTGGAAGAGGCGAAGGAAGAAGGCGCGGCGGTGGCAGAGCACTGAAAGAGGCGGGAAGAGAAGGCACGGCAGTGGCGGAGCACTGAAAGAGGCGGGAAGAGAAGGCGTGGCGACGACGGGAGTGAAGTTTCTGGCGGTTGGCGGGTGCAGGCGCGTGGCTTTTAACCCAACGCGCAGTTTCTGGCGGTTGGCGGGTGCAGGCGCGTGGCTTTTAACCCAACGCGCTAGGCATCGCGCCGCTTTTCCCTGCGCGAGGGGTCAAATTTATTTCACGCGCCTGCTGAAGCGTGCCGCGCGGCCTCTCGCACGTCAAACTGGCGGTTTTCCAGCACGCCGCAAATTTCGCAGCCTGTTGGAGATGCTCTTATGACACTTCCAGCGATGCGCCGCAAATTTCGCAGCCTGTTGGAGATGCTCTTATGACACTTCCAGCGGTGCAACCGGTGAAGAAGTTTGGGCAGATTTAGGGAAGAGCACAAACTGATGAGAACTGTAAAGATTCTTAAATACGGATTGGACATGAGTACTTTCATGGGGATTAAAACTACTTTCACATTTGTTCTACGCTAGCAAAGGATCAATCAAGGCGGCGAAATTTGTGAAGACTTCCAGACCAAAAATAATACCAACAGAAATTGATAATTACAACAGACAATAGACGTGCCCAAACTTTTCATAGACAGTGAAGCAAGACATTAACTCTCATGATCTAATCTTCACTACTTACGTGTGACCGTATAAGCACCACGGCGGCACGACACAACTGCACTCTGATATACCAACCATCACTTTGAAGTCTTATGCTTCTGTCGTCTTGGTCTAAGCAGTCGAACATAAAAGTAGCAGACATGAGAGCGTATACCGAACAATCATTTGATCTGAAACCGGCACATCAAGAAGACACTATCTGCAAGCTGAAGTTCGACAACTTCTTGGCCAATTCTGCATCTACAGCTTGCGAGCTTGTGTTGGCTATATTACAATTGCCGAAGTATTTACTCCCTCCGTAAACTAATATAAGAGCGTTTAGAATACTAAAGTAGTAATCTAAATGCTCTTATATTAGTTTATAGAGGGAGTACCAGTTATCCCCTGGACTTGAGGGTGCATCGCCACATAACATGTCGTTGCAGCACCCTGAATTAACATAGCATGATGTTTTCTTCAGCCATTGAAAATGCGTAATATGTTCTACCAAGAAGGCAAAAACAACAACCAAATATGAAACCGTGAGGGCTTAATCACCTGTTGGACGCTTCTGCTTATGATTCTTCCAACGGTGTTCATGAGAGCTGCAACACAAAAACAGTTAAAATTGTTACAACCAGAACTACCAGCACAATCTACGATTCAGAGCTACTTGCACTTTTGTTCCATATTGTGCTGGTAGCTCATAAGACCAATTTCTAGTGATTCGAGAGTTACCGCTCACAATGGTCCTGTTTCTGAAAAGGCTTGTCACGATGACGCCCGGATGGACCGTGTTAGCTGAAATGTTGACCCCTTCATCCTGTTGACAAAATTGTTTTTGAATTGTTCTTCATCCATTCATTCAGGCGGCAAAGAATCGACGTACCTTGAGAATCCGGGACAGCTCATTCATGTGGAGAATGTTTGCAAGCTTGGACTGGCCATAAGCAATGAGGCTGTTGAACCTGTGAAGTTCAGAACATGGCGAGCAATGTTACTTCCCCAATTTTGTGAGGCCTTGAGATGGTTGGTTTCATTCATTCAGCTTGGTCTAACTGACAACAGATTGATTACCCTGAAGGATCATGCACTTTGTCGAAGCATATCCCTTCGGGGTAGGTCATGATATGCCCGGAAGATGACACGTTAACGATCCTTCCTTCCACGCCGCTGTCCCGGCACGCGCTCTTCATGTTCTCCAGCAGCAGGTTTGTCAGAAGGAAATGCCCTGCCATGCCATTGGAGTCGACAAGGTGAGCATCAACCTCATAACTCACGGACCACATGAGCACCCGGCGGACAACTTTGGTGTACCGATGTGGTTCGTGGCGAAGTGCAGCTCGCGGACAACTTTGGTGTACCGATGTGGTTCGTGGCGAAGTGCAGCTCTAGGCCGTCGGGGGAACGGGTGCAGTCCCTCGCCATGACTCCAGCGTTGTTGCTGTCGAGAAAATGCGAGAAATTAAGCTCCCAGTGTGTGCAACCAATGGCGAGTTCTCTGTTCTAGAGCATTCTTGATGCAAATAGCAGAGGTGGATGGGATGTTGTCGTGGATGTGTTCTTAGTTCTTACATAAGGATGTTGAGGGGCAGGCTGAGGGAGGCGAACTCTGCGGCGAATCTCCTGACGGAAGCCATGGAGCTAAGGTCCAGCTCCAGCACGTCCAGCTCCGCGCCGCCGCGGATCTCGGCCTGGATGGCCTCCTTGGCCCTGACCCCCGCGGAGACGTCGCGGACGGCCATGACGACGCGCACGCCCCGCAGCGCCAGCACGCGCGCCGTCTCCCGCCCGATTCCTCTCGACGCACCTGCAGGGGCGCGAGCTCGCCGGTGTCAGCTCACGGCTGAAACCAGAAAGTAGAAGTAGGTACCTGTGATGACGGCGACCAAGCCGCGGCCGTCGATGCCGGCGGTGACCTCCTCGGCCGTGGAGGCGCCGGCGAAGCCCGAGGGCCCCTTGCGGTAGAACCACCACATCAGTCGGCCAGCACTCAGCAGGCAGCAGCAACAGCGCAACAAGTTCGGACGGGCTCATGATTGGATTCCGACTCCGACGTTGTAATATCGACATCAAGACGAAATGCATGTGAGCTCAGCACTGCCAGGCTCTATTTTTTACGACTATTGACAGAGATTCCCCCAACCCAACGGTGGATTCGGAACTGAACCCTACTCGAATTTTTTTGAAGGTCAACTCGACTCGAATTTGGAAACTTTCAGCTCAACATTCAAACTCAGAGTCCCATCACAAACGTACGTACGCACGCAAGTAAATGTGCATACAGTTTACCAGTTGCATTCGCTGACATCTACTGCTGAGAAATTTTACATGGCCAAAATATTCGGGCAAGGGAGAAAAGCAACAAACTACTGGAGTAAAACATGCACCGCGGCGTACGCAGCCATCACACGCGACGGCATGGGATCATCTAGGAATCCTTCTTATCTTCGTCTTCGTCGGCGTCGCCGTGGGTGCGCGCCGTGCGGTCGACGCCGTCGTCGCAGTAGTACCTCTGGAGCGCCCTGGGCAGGTAGAAGGGCAGGAGGAAGGCGAAGAGGTTGGCGCCCCAGAAGGCCATGTTGGCCAGGGCGAGCACCCTCCCGGCCACCACGCGCCGCTGCGCCACGCCGGGGCCGCCGCGCTTCTCCTCCATCTCCTGCCGGAGCCACTCCCCGGCCGCGAACATCCTGCGGACGCTGTACATCACGGGGACGGCGGCCCGGACGGGGAGCGAGAACCGCCACGGGAAGGCGGCGGTTAGCCCCTCGGTGAACACCTGCGCGGAGAGCAGGAAGGCGTGCGGGGCCGCGGCGGCGATGCCCGTGGTGTCCCCGGAGCGGAGGCCGTCGAGGATGTAGAGCGCCGGGAGCGCGGCGCCGACGAGGAAGCCGCCGACGGTGTGCGCGGCGAGGAGGAGGCGCGCGGGGCCGAGGAAGACGGGCGCGGACGGGTCGGGCTTCCCGGGGCGCTGCGGGAAGGCGAGCGACGCCAGGAGGAGGAGGTAGGGGAGGAGCAGCACGGCGAAGGCGATCTCCGAGAGCGGCACGGTGGTGGAGAAGGCGAGCACGGCGGCGGCGCCCAGCGTGTTGAGCTGCTTGATGGAGAAGAGGTAGTAGTGGTGGTGCGGGCGCGCCGTGGGCGAGGTGGGCGTAGGGTGCAGCGGCGGCGGCGGCTGCCCCATCGACGGCAGCGCGATGCCGCCCCCCGCCGTCGGGCCCACGCCGCCGGACATCGGCGTTGGTCGGTCGGTTGAGAGCTTGCGATGCGAGGTGGCAGCGGCAGAGTGGGGGTGAGAGAGTGAGGTGTCTCCGGTGCAGGAGGCGGGGGGGAGCTTAAAGCGACGGGTGGATGGCATGCGTGGCGCGTTCTGGTGCTCGGGTCGCCATGGCGCGCCGCGTGTGGAGGCTCTCTGGATTATCTTACTGGCCTCGGAGCCTGTGAGGAACAGCGCAGCTCGATCGGGTCAAGCTACGTGTTCCCGGCGTGTCGTTCACGGACTTGCTTGGAGGGCGAAAAGCGGGTGGTCGCGCAAGGAACTTTCTTGAAACAAGGTGATTCGAGGTTTACAACCAAGTAGGCACTCCACTTGTGCTGGAGCAGATGATATGATTACCAAAGGAAAAGAAGAGTACGTAGGGGCGTGTTTGGTTTCCATCGGCTACAGTACCTGTGTTGCATATTCTTCTCCGTTTAACCTGGCTCTGGAAAAACAGTTTCATATGTGACATCTGTAAATTGTTTGGTTGTCTGCATATGGACTTCCTACATTACGAGATTAACTTTGGCACATTATTTGGTTGTCTGCATTGTCTGGACGCATACAACTACATGTTGTTTGGTTGCCCGCATAGGGTATGATTAAGAGCTAGCACTTGCACTTAGCACACACGGTTAAGAGCTAGCAAAGGAAGGGGAAGAAGAAATGCAGTGTTCGCCGAACCATGGCGACTGTGGTGGATAGTGTCCGTGGCGCCGGACCATGGCGACTGCGGTGGATAGTGGCACGGCGAGCGACACCGTTGGCGAACTAGTTGCGGTGCTCGCGCAAAGACGATGGACAGAGGAGGAGAAAACAGTGCTCGCGCCATGGTATCGTCCGTGCAGTAGGACGAGAGAGGAGGCCAAGATGATCGACGCCAGAAACAATTCCAGTGTAGTGGGACGAGAGAGAGGAGGCCGAGCGGAGGCCAAGATGATCGAGCCCGTCGGCGGCGCGGCGAACTGTAGTGTGCACGGAGGCAGAGGACACGAGAAATCAGTGTGCGCGCCATTGCAACGTCAGTGCAGTAGGAGGACGACAGAAAGTAGGCCGAAATGAGCGACGCCGGAAACAACTCTAGTGTAGTAGAATGCGGGCAAGGAGATCAAGGGGAAGGGCGTTGGTGTCAAGAGGGGCGAATAGGAGGGCTCTGAGCAAAAGACAGAGGAGCTCCACATAGCGGCATGAGTGCACTAAACTATTGTTCAAGGAGAGATGAAGCTACGATCGTCGAAACCAAAATCTTACAACACGGATGTTGTGCGGAGCTACGAGATTAGGTTATTGGTTAAAGGAAATTTCAAACGATCGATCGTGCGCGACGAATCTGACAAAATTCGTCCAGAATAGCTCCAAACGGGAACACGAAATAAAAAACTTTCGGCCGACGAACTACGAACCGATCGCCTGAATAGACCCGTAGCATCGAGGTGCATCTTTTTCGTGTAGAGTTTACCTCGAATCAAAGTATCGTTGTGTAGATCAGAGGGACAAGGAAGAAAAGAGATCAGAGAGAAGCTTAATGGAGGTTGAAAAAGACCTCACCTAATCACCTGACATCCCTCAGGTCTCCACTCGTGTAAGGGCCCGCTCACTTGGGCTCGCCTCGGCCTGACTCACAAGAAATTGTCGATCTGAGTGTTTTCAGTGAGCCAGGCCCAGAGATGCTTTAAGTTTCATGCTATGCAGGCCCAACAGTGTATACAGCCAACCAAACAGCCTATTTCCTTTTCGCGTGGCTCTGGTTGGGCCTCATGCAGGCAACCAAACACGCCCTAGATGATTCCCAAAAGGAAAAGATGATTATTGAACTTATAAAGGATGAAAGGGGTGCTAGACGCAACCAATGCCTCCACGTCGGCTATGAATAGTGCACAGCGAGCGCGAGCCGGCAGCAGCGAAGCGCGAGTGCGAGCGGGCAGCAGGGAAGCGAAAGAAAAATGAGAAGTGAGCGGGCAGCCACAGAAGAAAGAGAAAAGAAAAATGAGAAGTGAGCGGGCAGCCAGAGAAAAAGAGAAGCGACCGGGCGTCTTCCCTGTGACCCTCGTCCCCTCTTGCCGTCGCCGGCTCCTCTCCTCTCCCCGCGCCTCGTCCGCCTCCTCTCCTCCCTCTTCCCTGTCTCCTCACCCGCACCGCCAACTCCTTCTCTCTCCTTGCCCCAGCCGTCTCTCTCCTCCCGCGCGCCGTCAGCTCCGAATCTGGAGGAAGAGGAGAGATGCTGGATTTGGAGGAAGAGGAGAGATGCGGGATCTGGAGGAGGAAGAGGAGATCCGGGCGTCCCGGCGGTGGCTCGACCAATGCAAGCTGACCTCCTCATCTCCGACGCGGCCTCTAACCACAGTGCGCTCTCCCTCCATCCTCCCCTGCAGGCTCTATTCCTTTGCCAGGCTGCCCCGCTCTTTTGATTTGACCCATTTTCTGCTGCCCCCTCAGTTCTCGACGACGACGCGTTGCTCATCCCCGCCGGCTTCGATCTCGTTATCACGCGTGCCCATCAAGTTCGTGGACGGCCGCGGGGACGCATCGGCTCCTTGTGAGGACAAGTGGGTAGCTAGAAACTGTTGTTGCTGTGTTCTGATTGGGTGGGTTTCAGTGTTTAATAGTAGTACCGTGTTTCTTTGCGTGGCAGAGCTGAGGACCAGCATGGTTGTGGGCGCAGTGACCGAGGCGATGGCATTGCGTCATTTTTGCCTCCATTTCATTATTTTTATGATCCAGATAAGGCTGTTCGTCCTGGTTTGGAGGCAGATGGTGCCAAGGTAGCACAAAGTTCCGAGAAAAGGTAAAATTCAGACCTGTTTTTATCACTGGTAAACTTTTGTGATCTTCTCTATTTATTTAGATTCAATTACCATAGCATGATATACGAGATAGAGTTGGGGTAGCACCAATTGAAGAGAAGCTTGTCCAACATCGTCTGAGATGGTTTGGGCATATCCAGCGCAGGCCTCCAGAAGCTCCAGTGCATAGCGGATGGCTAAAGCGTGCGGAGAATGTCAAGAGAGGGCGGGGTAGACCGAATTTGACATGGGAGGAGTCCGTTAAGAGAGACCTGAAGGATTGGGGTATCACCGAAGAGCTAGCTATGGACAGGGGTGCATGGAAGCTTGCTATCCATGTGCCAGAGCCATGAGTTGGTTGCGAGATCTTATGGGTTTCACCTCTAGCCTACCCCAACTTGCTTGGGACTAAAGGCTTTGTTGTTGTTGTTGCAATTACCATAGCTGTGGTAATTTCATTTTTGTTCCTTGGACAAATCCTGCAAATTTTTAATAGGAAGCATGTTTCTTGCGTAATTTTCTCTCGAGACACAAACAGGTGTCACTATAGGAAAAATATCGTAACCATCATTCTCCCTAGTCATACTTCGGGAAAAAAAACTTATCAAACATATAATTCCAGCTATGTTACCCGCATAGCAAGTGCCATCACGGTTTGAAAGTCATCCGGTCTGCACGTTGTATATCGCCGTCGATTGTCAGTGTACCTTCCATAGCTGTGGTAATTTCATTTTTGTTTCGCATGTGGGTTTGGGTGGCCAAGAGATTTTGCACCACGAACTGTAGCAACAGCCTGACGGTGTATCTCCCTTGAGCAACAATCTCCCATCGTTTTTGTTGATGATTTTTTTGCCAGTTTTTGCCAGTTAAGTACTTTCCTGAAGGAGCTCCCAGTTAGGCTTTCATGTCTGCTTTAGTCTGATATTTCCATTTGATCTTCCAAAAGGAGCAACCATCACAGTACCGAAATTATGTTCCACTTGATGGTTCTTAATTGTATTTCTCAGTTTGTGTTTGGACTTCCACTGTAGGTGGTTGCGAATCTCAGGCTTTGCATGTCCGTCTATGACATCCTTGCCGTCGAAGGCAGATTCATCTTTCTAGTATAGGGCTGCTCGACGTATAAAGTAATTTGTGCCATCATCTCTGCCATCCATTTATCTTTGCTAAGGAATGTGAGATGTTACTACTTACTAATTTTGTATGTTGTTTAGTATTCCACTGGTTGCATGGTGGATGTTTTTTGCTGTTAGCTTCTTTATATGCTAGCGAAGCTCGAGTTCAATAGTTCTTGTCATTACGTATTTGTTATTCACCCCCGTACTGAATTTCTTTAAAATACATTGGTTCCAGTCTTGACTATGGGCTGTTTTGCCATGCTTACATCAGAGCTCAAAAGTAGATGTCATCAACAAGTAGGTGATACCTGTCTGTCCGATTTAGCATTTTCGAATTGCTCACAACATTTCTTTCAGCATGTCAATGAAAATGGCACCTTCCCGTTCTGATGTTCATTATGTTTCTTGAAGCCCTCACCATCTTTATATTCATTACATATTCTCAATAGCTTATTTCTTAATAATACCTAAAGTGAATACCAGGAGCTCATCCTTACCTCTCCGGTCTATTCTTATTTGAGTATTAAGAGCACCTACATTACTTTGGTTCTGTATGACTGATCAAATTTACACACACCTCAATCATAGTAAAATCTGGAAGGAGACGTAAAAGAATCAAAGAAAAGTAGAGATGCACAATAATCTTACTTTTCAGGGATTGTTCTTGGGTTCAGCTTTCGCTGGCATGTTGTTACTACAGAGTTACCCTATCTCTTTGAATCGTCGTATATACTCCAA
The DNA here is from genome assembly GCF_002162155.2 of Triticum dicoccoides. Classification (NCBI taxonomy): domain Eukaryota; kingdom Viridiplantae; phylum Streptophyta; class Magnoliopsida; order Poales; family Poaceae; genus Triticum; species Triticum dicoccoides. The sequence goes on from NC_041380.1 coordinate 382,237,641, forward strand.
ACTCTTATAGATTATGCAACTAGCTAATGGTTGAAACTTTAATACTCCGCTTTATGTTAGTTGCTTGTTCTGACTGTATGTGATGATTATATCCATGTGTATGTATGTGGTCTTCAAAGTTGTTGAAAGATTTAAAGCATAAGCAAGCTCGTCAAATTCCTTCGGTACGTCATATATTCTTATGTCTCCTTCCTATGCTTTAGAGGTTTATAGTAAGAAGATATGAGATTCAGTCTTCCCTTTTCAGTATATCTGGAAGTATATGGGAGAGATTACTAGGTCACACATGTAGTTCAGTTATTAAGTTTCTAAATAAGTTCAGCCCCAGAGCACATATTTTGCATCCATTGTTTATTTAATCCATTGAGATCTATTCTCTCTGGTTCATACCGTATGTTTACATTTGACTTGGAATCAGCTGTACTTTTGTTCTGCTTTTGTTGCAAGGTATATCATCAATTTCCTGTTTGGACGTGCTTTTATTAGTTTGCTTCTAACTGCATCTTAATATGTACTCGGTGGGCTCTACAAGATTCGATGATGGATGTGTGAATGTGAGCAATCAGGATATAAATTTCTTCCAACAAGACATGCATTCAGGAAATATGTTGCGTCGCAACTTTGCAGCTTCACATTGTAGGATTAATATTTGGCACCTGACATGAGATTGAGAAATACCATGCTTTAATTAATTATTAGTACATACCTTGTGCAGGGCACATAAAATATATCTGATATCGTTTTTTTATGAATATTTTTTTCTTTTCTACCCTAATTCAGTAGCACCACTTCTTGATGTTATTTCTCTATACGATTGTTGCTTCCACTATAGTTTTTCTCACTGAAATGAATTTGAATTAGGTCACTTCAGTACCAAGGTAAAAATTTATTTGTTCTTGAGAAGAGCCAAAATCCTAGGTGATCGTTAGATATTATTGATAATTATCAATTAATAATTATATGCTTGACTGTTTGTTGATGACCAGTAAATTTGTCACAGTGTGCTTTTGGAATTTCCATGTGTTGAATAAAATTGGCAATGGGATCGGGAGTTGGTGGCAAAGAATTATGTGGTTTGATGGCACTAGGGGCAGGAGTGGTGATTTAAGGTGCCTAAATAAGCTGTGAGGCTGCCTAAACAAAAATGTATTTCTGTTAACCGATCTAAGTCATTCTACTATCTGTAAACCAATTTAAGTCACTCTACTATTTGTAATACAATCCACATTGCATTATCTTTCTATCTACATTTCCTACTTACTCACTACTAACATTGCTTCTAACTGGCTTCCGGGTCATCTAGTAGCTCTAAAAGATGACTATAGCTCTACAGATGGCGCTTGTTTCGAACGAAATTGTGGTGTATGCTGCTTGAGCTGGGATAAGCAGACTGACGCTTCCTTTTTCCTTTCTCAAATGTTGCACCGACGCTCGTTCTCCCTACCATTTTCTTCTCTATCCAAAAGGACCATCATCATGTTTCAAATGTTACAGGTTACGGTTTGCAAGGTTTGCGAGAGTAAGGCCTCCTTGATAAAGTTCACGGCAACAAATACACTTCGCCAGAGCACCCCACGGGTTCATCCCAAATAGGTGTGCTCGACAAACAAAAATACGCTACAGGTGATTCCGGTACGCCCGTATCAGCTACAAGACCGGTGACTGACTTCCGGCCGGGTCAAGGACGCTACACGCACACAAGCTGCAGCAAAGCCGTCCAGTACCGGGAGCACGACGGGTTCTGGTGTATCGCCCTGAGAAGCCACGCCCCAGGACTCTGCATCGTCTCCACCAGCTGCTGCTGCTTCTTCTGCTGAGGACCTGCCGCCGCCGCCGCAGTCGACTGGCTCGCCAGCAGATGCATTTGGAAGTAGAGCTCAGCAGGCCGCAGTTCTGCACGAATCAAAACCAGGAAACGGTCAGATAAAATGAAATGAACGTTCTTATCTGAGTAGTGTTCAAGCTTTGAGCTTCAGTTTCAGACCTGGGGGCCATGAGAACCACTCGAGGCGAAGGTTCTTCTCCCACTTGGCTTTGGAGCCGAGGCTGCCTTCTGCTTGGGCCAGTAGGAGCGATATGATGGGCACCATAGCTTGGGACTTCTGCTGTGCCTTTCTGAGGCTCGAAGCTGCGCGGGTTATATACTGAGGAGCCGCATACCTCCGCGCAATCTCCATATGCATAGCTCCTGCCAGGGTGATTTTCATTCAGTATACGGTGAGAACATATTAAGAAGCAAACTCATCTACTCCTAATGTTAGTCCCGCTCGCTATCGCCCCTTAAGATTATAAAAATAACATAAAATTTGCAGGCAGTGGACAGAGTTTGTAAAAACTTAAGGGTTGAATAGGCTGTGTGAATTCTACCTCCCGGACTAACTTGCAAAGAAATGTGATGTCTAAGCATCTACTTGGTCACTGTAGTAGTACTCCCTCTGTTCCGAATTACTTGTCTTGGATTTGTATAGATACGGAGGTATCTAGCACTAAAATGAGTCTAGATACATCCGTATCTAGACAAATCCAAGACAAGTAATTCGGAACGGAGGGAGTAGATGTGAAGCAGAACCCATCAGCTGGTGTTATGTTATGGACAATGTTAAGCTAAGGCAGCAATGCTACTGTGAATGCTCACTATCAGTAAACCAGGTTATAAACAAGTCACTCATTTTCGAAAGAAAAAAAAGTCACTCACACAAAGAAGATTCTTCTTTCTAAGTTTCTTAAGCAGATTGCGGGATACTGTCTATTGGAGATAACAGAACAATCGAGTACAAAATTCAACTCCACATAAGAAATAACCAAAAAAAGTTTCAGGGAAAACTGACAATTGAAATATGCTAACCAAGAAACAGAAAAACAACATACTGGCTTACCATTGAGGAATAAGATGCAGCTATCAGCATCCTTTTCCGCACATGCCTGTGCAAGAGCTTTTTCAGCACTTGCAAAGTCCTCATCCCGCATAAAACACTGAGCACATGCTAGATTAAAAAGAGATGCCCATTTTGATGGGTTCCTACCATTCCTTTCAATGCATCCTTTCAGATTTATCTCTATTTCATCAGAGCCACGGTTCACTGAACATAAAGATTCAAGTTGCTTGAGCATTACCCAGCCAACCTCAGTATTCGTGCGGTTCTGCAAGCATTTCATGTATTCCTTCCTGGAGTTCGAAAGATCGCCTTGCACCACATAAGCCCGACATAGTTGCAAGTGTGCAAAGAAAGTATCCACACTCGGGGGAGCAACTCTTAGAGCATCTGTAACTTGAGCAATGCCGTTTTCATAGTCATCAGATTGCAAACTAACCTCTGAAGACAAAAGACGTAGCAAGTACTTTTCATAAAGGATGAGTTTATGCTCTTGTGAATTGCTACTGCTGGACATAATTTGTAAAACCAGCCTCTTCAAAGTGGCACAAATATGTTTGGGGTACTTCTCTTCACGTGCTTTTTGGAAAATAGCAAGCACAAGCAAGTAGCGTGCATCTTGGTTCCATGGTTCTTGATGGACCAACCTTCAAATGAAGTTACATCTTAGTTTGCCAACCGAAGCCAAATAAGTATAATGTTGTCAATGTCGCAAGTTGGAAAAAAACATACCTTTGCAGGTTGCATATTCCATTGTATTGACTTAGGTACTGGTCTTCACATGTTGGGAACGAGAACTTTGGATAAGAGGTGCAGGTAGCATAGCAAGACATTGTTGCACAAGCTTGAATTTGATGCGGAGACCTTAGGCCCCTATTGGATGTGTGCCCATGGGACAACGAAGTAACCCTTACTGCTTTGTGAGAAGCAGTCCAATCTCCGCTCGACAGCAGCAGAGATCCAAGATGGTTTCTGCAGCATGCAACGAATGGCAACATTATGATCAATATAGTCATAGTCATGGTTTATTGTTCCAGGGAAGATGTTACCTTACTAAACTGCAGTCAGGATACATGTGTAGAACCTTTTTCAGGTAAGACAAACCACCCCCGACCCCTAAACAGTTGTTTAATTCCCCACCAATCTACAAGTGAAATTTAATCTATATTATTACAACTAGCATACAACCAAAAAAGGAAGAAAAAAAATCTACCAAGTACCAAAAAAAATTTAGGGTACTTACTGCCTTCCCCAGAGCAATATTTGAGTGGACTTCACTCATCACGTCATAGGATGTAAGTCTAGGAGGCATACTCAAGTGAGGTAACTGAAAACGCTTGCTTGGCTGCAAAGCATCTAATGCAGAGATGATGAATTTCAACTCTCTGTTATAACTGGGTTGACCAGGGAGTGTATGAATGACCGAAGCTGCAGAATCCTTCCCAGCTATGTTGTATGCTAAGGTGCATATGAATCCCAATGCCCCAGTTGCACTCTCCTGCTTCATATTAGATAAGTTTTCAGCCAAGTTTCGTGATATGGAAAGAGCTTCATCATGCCGTCCAAGTTTCCACAATGCAAGAGCATATACTTGCAATCCATCAACGTTCAGCAGTCCTAGAAATTTGAGATGACTTGTTAGTGTGTATGTTGTATATAGCATGTGCAAAATAAATTGATATAATAATAATATAATATGCTTGTCATGCATGTTTGTTCAATTCATAAGAAAAATAGGAAATATAAGCCTTCAGTTGCTTGAAATGGAAACTAAACAGACCTTGTGTTTTCAACTCTTCGCACTCGCGCACTGCATCAGTTGCAAGACCAGCCTGCGGTCAATGTGATGATTTTAATTAAAGAAGTGGAAGTGCTTATGGGGAATTAAAAGGATAACCACCTAACTATAAGATTCATAAGTACCACACTAGGAACAGCAAGCTTATTACAGATACACAAGTCACAGTACACAACATTCTTTTAGATTTACAGTAAACAGCATGGTTTAAGCTTCTTGCTCTGAAATAAATAATTCTATCAAACCATATGATAGTATTCTTACCTTACATAGTGACCGAGCAAGATTCACTGAAACATCAACAAAAGGATATCTATTGTCCAACTTGGATCTGCGCATCATGCCTAAAGCAAATTTCGCATGTTGGTAAGACGTGATTGCAGATTGAAAATCTGATCGCACTTCAGAGACCAAGCCATTTATATTGTGTGATTCTGGGTAATGAGGCGCTCGCTGAACAGCCTGTCTTACAGCCATCAATACCTACACAACATAAAGCACCACATACACAGAGACTGGCATGTCAAAGAAGGAAAAGAAGCATGTAATAAGTGTAAACAACATAAGCATTGCTCAAGAAAGATTACATATACATAACCTGGTGCTCTAAATACCCAAACCCAAGCACTAACTTATGTAGGCATAGGTATAAACATGTGCCTAGTGAAACCATCTGTAGCACTAACTTAGTGACAATGCCAACAATTCAACAACACTATGATGTAAAGATGAGAACATATAATAACTGCCACCAGGTTAAACGGGTTGCTTTAGAAAAACATCACTTCATTTTGAGCATGAAGTGGCCAATATTTACTTCAAAATTAACTTTCAACGACACGAGAAAAATGAAATTGAACATACCTGAGGTGACAGAAGTTCACCAGAACGAGCTGCAATTGTTCCAAGGCCAATCTGGAACTCTGGCAGCTATGCAAATATGACATGAGAATGAGATAAAACTAAAGTAAGGAAATAACTAAGCAAATTACTAAATTACATTAATAACAACAGACAACTCAGTAAATTGTACTTACAGGTAGTATCTGCACAGCTCTCAAGCAGCTTTCATAAGACTCATTTACTGCACCAGCCCTTTAAGATCATACCAAAGATTAAATCAGCGTAAGCAAAAATTGAGTGCAGCAGTATAGGGGCCTTTCGGGCTTTCAGCAAAAGATGTAGGGGGTGGTTACCTAGATTGGTGATCGTTTTCTGCCGACATTCCAGCCCATGGCAAGGCCAATGATGGATCAATGCTTCGAGCTCGATCAAATGCTTGTCTTGCCAATTGCTTGTGACCTGATTGTCTGTAAATCTGAAGGTCCAACTATTAGTTACCTTCCTGCTAGTAAAAAGAGCCAACCAGGCAACCAACTACTGCATAAATAGCAGTACCTTTCCAAGGTATGCCCAAGCTTCAGAGAGAGACGTATCCAACTGCAGTGCCCTGATAAGAGAATGCTGCTTTAAAGCCTGATTACTTGAGACTGAACCCAATGTAACCCAGAAATCCTTATTAACTGGTTCCAGCATCAAACCACCCAATGACATTTTTTCTGGAAGCTCCCTGTTGTACAGAAAACATAGAGTATCATCAGAAATCTCCCAAACGAAACTAGCATCTGATGAACAAAGAAGTTTACCAAGCAATGGGGTCTACAGAGTTATTCTCCTCCATGGTACAAATGAGATCAAGACAAATAGCAGTATCAATGTGAATATTAGCTTCCCAGGGAGTGAGGTGCAAAGCTCGTTGATATGAGAGTTTTGCACTATTTGCAGCTGACAAGCATGTATTTCTCCACTGAAGGATAGAAGCTTTGAAATTTTGTTCATCCATGCCCCTCTTGATATGCCTATCCTCCCACGGAAAACACCTTGCAAGTGCGAGCTGACATAAAGTGTGAGACATATGATTGAATAGAATGCTTCAAGTTACAAGGTGCCAAGTAAATTTAAGTGATCAATTAATGGTTATAGAGGTACCTGAGTATCTGCATGCAATTTCCAAACACAGGAAAGGTTTCCAGCCAAGGAAGTGCAAACTTTAGCAGTTTCAGATGCTTCCTACATGAAACAACACTCAGGTGATATATGGACATGAAATGCTATTGATACAGAACAAAGTATCATATACCAAAATACCTTCAATAGATTAGCTGCCCAGGTAAAGGCCCCAGTAGTTACGCAATGCTTTGACCACGCAAGCAATGCCGAAGCAAGTCCAAAGTATGCAGAATGATTATGAGGAGCCATCTCCACGGCAGAACGAAACTGTTCGACTCCCTATATTGTGTAAAGTACAATATCACAGAAGTTATTACTGGTAGCAGCAGTAGAGTTCGCATAGATACTTAAATTGTTCTTTGCTAATAAAAGCAGTAGGTATCCAACACAACTGAAGGTTCATTAGCTGAAAAAGCTTCCTACCTTTCTGAAATAACCAAGCATTAGCTGGATGTTTCCACTTTCAATCAAAGCAAAGACCCTGGAACTATCAAGTTCAATAGCTCGCCCATATGACTGCCAACAAAAACTGAAGTAAGCATATTCAGAAGACTCACAGCAACACTAAATTGTTTATGATGCTCGAAAGTGAAAACAGCATACCTTTACTGCTGCAGTAAACATGCCCAAACGGTGGTAAGCCAGACCAAGTGCCTAATACCAAATATGGAATGTTAAACCAAATACATTGTAAAGACAGAATGAACGTATGACTTGAGTTTCATCAACTTTGACAAACAAATATAAGGAAATAAAACACACACCTCCCATAAATCCGCACATGTTGGGTAACCTCGTATTGAGTGTTGAAGGCTCTGTATAGCATCTGACCACTTCTTTTGATGAACCTAAATTTTCCACATCATGTCAATACTTACTATGGATATGTTCCGTTACGCAATTTATAGAAAAGATAATCACAAGAAAACTATTAACAAATTATACACACAAGCTTAGTCTTATCAGTCTAAAGTATAAACAAAGAACACTAGTAGCTCCTTGATTCAAGAAAACAAAACAATGCGATTGTTAAAGCATAGAAAGGGCTCTAAGCCTAGTCATTGAAGGATAGACAGGCATAAAAAGATCTGAAACAGCTCTAGGATCGGAACAAAAAAGGAGCTGAGCACCAGGAAGGAACAGTCACCCAAAGGGCCAGACTGCCAAATGACCTGGGGGGAACCCTCTGAACTGGTCAATTAAACCCAGCAGGTGACGCATGTGAAGCAGGCTCCCAAAAGGCATCAGAACATTTGATATTTTTATGATAAGCGCATTTCAGACGACTGTGTTTTACTGCCGCTTAGGAACTTGTTTTGTTTTATACTTCTATTCAGGCAGCAGCGCAAAAAATACTTTGAAAAGGGTAAAAAGGACAAGCCAGTACCCCATTGTTTTACTCTATGTACCTTGGTAAGCCAGTATGGAAGTATGCACTGCCCACATGTCTTTGCACTGGTGTGATGATGTCCACTAGAGGCACAATTGACTCTTCAACTCCTCTCTAACAGTATTGCCCAGTTGGTACCAACTCTGAGCTCTGCCCTTTCCTAGAATCCAGGCCCGTCCATGGAGGAGGCCGAGGTGGGCGACCACACAGGGCCCCAAATAACTAGGTATTAGTAGTGTAATGACACTTTGCCATATAAACCGGCCATTTAATCTAGCGGCTAACTAAAGGTACCCAGCACAGCAAAGCCTAAGCAACATACCCAGCAACAAAGCAAGCCCACGGGGCCTGCTTATTCACGAATCTATCAACTGTTCCATCGATCGCTAAACCCCAACACGCCGGTTCGTCTGCTTCCGCCAAGCGCCCCAGGACACCACTGCTGCCTCCCGCGATTCCGCCAATCGCCCGGGACGCCGTCTGCTGCCTTCTGCCATCGGCGATCTGCTACCTTCCGTGGTTCTGCCAATTGCCCACGACGCCGTCCGCTGCCTTCCGTCATTGGCGATCGGCCACGACCTTCTATTAGGTATACTTAGTTTTATCTCTGCTATTTATCACGAGTACTTGGTTAAGTGTGATCTCCCTGACCTAGATTAGGAGCAATCCCTGGTTAGGAGTAGCCAAGTAGAATGAGATTATGTGTCCCTGGGCTAGGTATTGGTAGCGAATTTATTTGTCCTGGTGCTAGGTTAGGAGTAGGACAAAATTAAGTTTGTTCTTGATCAGTTGTAATTGTTTTTTATATTTTTGTTCACACTAATTAGGAATTTTCATGTTTGAATAATGAATCATTAAATTTCTTTGGTTTATAAAAACAGGAGGCATTTATTTGTCAATCCTCATCAATCATCATGTCTTCCAAAAATAGAACGTATGATTCTGGTTATATAAACAGAAGCACAAGCTCAATCTCAAAAGAGTGCTCATTTCAAGGAATACTAGACAAATGTTGATTTTTGGTAAACATGAGGTTAGCTTATTGCTTTAGTATCCCTTCACTGTTTTTCAGCAATAGTATTTTGATATATGTCTAAATATTATACAAAATAAAACAGAATGAAATTATGTAATAAAGTGAGTGTATGCCGTAATTATATTAGTTCTTTTGTTATATGACTTTTTTTGAAATTTTGAGCCCTATTTTGATTTTTGGCCCGGGGCCCCGAATTTCTGGAGACGACCCTGCTAGAATCAGCCACCTCTACTTTACAGCTTATACTGTGCCTCCAATTCTTACTTACTTACTAAGCCTTTTGTCCCAAACAAGTTGGGGTAGGCTAGATATGAAACCCTTTCACGAGGACTTCCCAGGAGGTCACACATCCTAGTACTACTCTCGCCAAATGGGTTTCATACCCAAAGGACTGGCTAGTTTTTACGTTGGCTCGCCAAGCCTATCACAACCCTTAGATATGAAACCCTTTCACGAGGACTTCCCAGGAGGTCACCCATCCTAGTACTACTCTCACTCAAATGGGTTTCATACCCATGGGACTGGCTAGTTTTTACGTTGGCTCGCCAAGCCTATCACAACCCTCCTCCTTTACCCGGGCTTGGCCAATTCACTTCAGCAAAAACAACTGGTGCGCTAACTAGGCTCAATTGCCCCGTGGCAGTACTTAAGAGTTCAGACCAAACATAAAACGAGGAGTTATATTTACTCTTTAGTTCCACCATTTGTAATCTCCTGATGTATGGACCATCTATAATTTTATGATTCTGCCTATGATCGTTATTTTTTCTCTTAGATTAGTATCTATCTATATAGTGTACTGTGTACGAGTAACTATGGATATTGTGCGTTGACAATGGCATGATGCTACAACCAATGGCCAAGATCGGGCAAATCCTGATGTTTAGGGTGTGTTTGGATTGTGCCTGCACTCACCTTGCCAACCGAGGGCACGCCAAAATTTTAGCGGACGAAACGGCCGCCAGCGCCTCGCCAAATAATTGGCTATGGTATAAACGGGAAGGAACAATGGGTCAGGGGCGTGCCAAAAGATTGGATCTCAACCAAACGCAAGAATCACTCTGGTCAACGACCAAATATTTGGTAGGGCGCGTCAGGGCTCTAATCCAAACAGGCCCTTAAAACCCTTGGAACAAACTCCTTAGTACACCAGATCATGTCACATTGTATTTCAGGATGGTAGTTACACAGAATATTCACCAGCAGCAAGCACTAATGGCACTGGAACCTTGCAGCGTGTGGTGATGCCGATGGCCCAATTTTGACGGATAAACTATTTGGATTATATCGGCGCATACTTGCATAGAGAATAGCGATTTCAGTATCGCTGTGCACAGATGGGGCTAATTAAACATACTTGTATACATAAAACATACTGGTGCATATTTATTTTTACCATATTTCTATATCATAAAAACGCTACGTGAAGTCACGTGTATTTTGCCGTATGATACAATTAAGGAATACAACATACACAGCAACAAGTAAAAACAAACATTACTTGTAGAGTTGTACATCACCTATTCAGTAAGTACCAAACTTAATCCTGAATGACCTATTGCTGGTGGAATTTGCTTATCAGCAGTATGTACTCCATATTCGATTATCCCTCACTGTACTTGAGATGAAAATCTGCACCATTAAAGGACATACTAGGGTCTAGCTGCCTTTCAAATTTAAACCAGCAGTACTGAGGAGTGATCCCTGGCCGAACAGGTGACTCAATGAACCAAGACCTTGAGCAGTTTGATGACCAGGCTGATTATACCTTAACTAAACCTATACAGCATACCTAAGAAACTACTACAACAAGGTCATTGCGATGGTTCCTACTGATGTAGTTCCTGCTAAGGCCTCCTTTGGTTTGAAGGAATTTTGTAGGATTTTTATAGGATAGGATTTTTATAGGAAAAATTCCTTCAGAGCTCTTTGGTTTGTAGGAATGAAATCCTATTCCTATGGAGGAATTCTTCCTATCCTCCACATTTCATAGGAAAATAAACATTAGCCTAGACTCAATGGAAAAAAATCCTATGGTGTGAATCAAAGGGCATCTCCTTTTCTATTCCTATGCATAGGATTTGAGATGCATGTCATCTCATATCCTATGACTTTTCTATTCCTATGATTTTTCAATCCTATGAACCAAAGGAGGCCTAAAGATCTTCTGTTATTATCAGATAATATCATTATGCTATCACACCTACAAACCTCATCGCTGGTTTATAGAAGTATCTTTTTTTTTGCGAATAGGTTTATAGAAGTATTAACAGAGAAGAAGATTATTGAAAATTCCTGCTTCCCTATCTAATATCTACGAGACAAAGGCCTGAAGTACTCTCTAACTAATACATATAGGCTTCGTTTCCATAGGTTCAAAATTAGGAGGTTCCCATCAAATTCAAATGTATTCAGTCAATAGAAATGAATCCTTAAGATTTGTGCATGATGTTGCCATGATCACTTCAATCAAGCAATATAAAGTGTGTAAAAGCAGCTGCCACTCGAGTGCACCTGCAAGTAGCCGAGTCTCCGGAAGGCCCAAAATGCGCGCGGCGACTTGCCGGCAGCCTCCTTGCACACGGCGAGCTCCAGGCTCTCCTTCCCCTCCGCGTCAAGCAAATCGCAGAGCGCCTCCTGCACCCACCAGCCACCAGACAGAAACAGGCTGCATCAAAACACCACCGCGAGCAAACCAACCAACCAACAAACGACTTCAATGCAACACGCAGCGCATGTGTACGCGTCCGCATTCAACCGCACCCACCCCGGCCTCGGCGTCGTCGGGGTCGAGGGCCACGGCCCGCTGGTAGCACCTGGCGGCGCGCTGCGCGTCGCCGGGGCGGGCGTAGTGGTGGCCGAGGGAGCGGAAGGGCCCGCCGTCGTTGGGGTTCAGCTTGGCGGCCGCGAGGAGGCGCTCGGCCTCCTCCTCCGCGCCCTGCCTCGCCGCGGGGGCGGACATGGGGGCCGGCGGGCGGGCGGAGCTGGACCCTCGGAATCTCGTGCTGCGGTGCTACTGGTACTCCGCCGAGCAGCGGACGAATCAGCGGCAGACTGGGTGGGCTTGAAGGATGAATGAATCCGAGTTGGTATGCATCTCCGCGCTCCCACTCTACGCCAGTACAGTGGAGCGGAGGAGGAGGGAGGGATTTTCTTCGGGGCGGTGGTGCTCCGGTGGAAGGCGGAGAGGGTTAGATGGATGGCCCCGTCGAGGAGGGGACGAGGGAAAGTAAAAGCACTGTTGGAACTTGGGCCAGGAACTTTAGGCCCAGGTCGACCGAACGTGATGTGTGGATAAGAGTTCTTATAAATGTTCTAAAAAAAAGGATAAGAGTTCTTAAAAAGGAAGTGATGTGTTTCTAAAGAAAAAAGGAGTGACATAACCCTAAAGAAAGTGATGTGTGAATATTTGAGGGAGCTCTACTTTGCCACCTTAACTTTTTTTAGGGTTGATGTAACAACTTACGACATCTCTAGCCCATTCAAGAGTCAAGTATCGAGAAAAATATATGCTAACCCAACAAGTCAAAATTTAACGAAGAGGGAAAGAAGAGCAAATAAAAACTTGTAGACACCAAAGTTCTTATGTATCTTTCGGGAAGGAAGCAAAAAAAATCAGAGAAAGAAGAGAAGAGCAGGCCTTGCGTATATGCTAAGGTCACACTTATCTTTATATGGTCCGAAACCATTTCATTTTCTTAATTTCTCATAGTAGTGCCCTTCCATCAAAACCAGTAAACATGAGCCATCGCTGGTAATCTTTTGTACCATATATAGTGCTACCATCTAAAAAAAATATAGTGCTACCAATTGTCAGAGTTCCTCAATGCCAATGTGGGACAGGACCAACACTAACAAATTAATGATCAAATGATAATCACGATGAATCTTTTTTTTTTCAGAGAACATGCAATGAACTAAGCCAAACGGATCTATTCATGTTCAATTGATGGCGCAGTTACATAAATCATTTGAGAAGCTACAGGCATATGCATCATAATGTGTATGGAAAAATCACAATACAAATATCATCGATATACACCCAATAAATTAACTACCACATTCAGCATACATTCAAATGGGCTAAAAGGTTTTTGTTTTTGGTTTCTTGAGAAAAAGGCAACCAAACATGGTTAAGCCACCCACACAATTTGTCTTCTATTTTCTCCTCGTGCTTACTCCATCGACCATATGTCTATCAAATGTGGCAAGATTTTATCTAAAATAGCCGTATGGTTGAGAGAAACTTGGTGTTTTAGTTTCAAGTTTAATTTTTTGATTCAAAATTCAACCTGCACAAAAAATGCAGCAAATCGATAATAATCCAGTGATGATTATGATCAAATTGTAGCTAAAACTGACATGTGATGGGAGAGAAATCTGGTGTGTCAATCTTCTGCCCCGCCCCGAGTATTCATTGATTCATCTTCCCTTTTATGGACAAATGCTACACGTACGGGGATAATCCATATGACTCAATATAGTACTAATTTTATTTTTATCATATCAAAAAAATTATGTTGAAAAGAAAAAATTATAGATCCAATGTCACATTTCGTAAAAATTAACGATACATGTATAGGATACACTCAATGTGTACGAGCTTGTCCAACAGGTAAGTTGAACAACTCGCACATATTCTAAACTGGACGCTGCTGACTATCCGTCTCACCCCCGTCCCCCGTCCCCCGTGCCGCTCCCGCGAGCGGCCCGGGCGGAACCCTAGATCGTCGCCACCGCTCCCTTTTCTCGCCTTCCTTCTCCCTCGCTGCCGCCAGGGGACGCCGCCGGGCAAAGCCCGCGCATGCGTCGGCGGCGGCTGGGCTCCCTCCCTCCTCGTGAGGCTCCTGGGCGGCGCGGTACGGCCAGCCCTCACGGCGGCGCTCGGCTCGGCGGCAGGTCGGGCCGCCGACGGATCTGAGGGGCTCCCCTTTGGTGGCGCTGCGGCGATGGCGGCGGCGTGGTCTGCGCGGGGCGGCGAGGCGCGGGCTCCTCCTCCTCCCCATCTGATGGCGCCGCGGTGGCGTCAGCGCTCGGGCGTACGGCGGGGTCTGCAAGGGTGGTCGGCACGAGACGTCTTCCTCCCCGATCTGATGGCTCCACGGTGGCGCCAGTGCTCGGGCGGCGGTTGGCTTCGGCAAGTGGTGGCGGGCGTTGGGCTCTCGGCGGCGCTCCGGCATGTGCAGGCGGCGGCGGTCCCTGTGCGCGGTCAGCAGCTCCGTCTCTGACCCGGACGGCGCGGGGGATGGCGGCGGCCCGGCGTGGCCGGCGATCTGGATGCGGTGGTGCCGGCGGTTCGCTGATCTGCCGGTACTCCAGGGTCTGCCTGGTGGGGCTGGTGGTGACGGCGGCCCGTGCACGAGAGTTGGATCCCTTCGAACTGATCTGGGTGAAAACTTGCCTTCGGCTTCTGCTAAGGTCGGCGGTGGCGGCGCTATCTGCGTCGTTCCTTTCTTGAAGGCATCATCGTGGAGAAGTTCAAGGCCACTCTCTGCTACCTCCGGGGGAAACCCTAGATCGGATGATCGGATGACGGCGGCGCTCTGGTGTCATTCCTCCCTTGGGGGCGTCATTCTTGGAGGTACACACATGATCGAGGGACCAGAAGACGGATTCTTTGGTGGAGCGGTGCTTCATCCTACACACTAATGGCGACGGATCTTGACGGTGTGGTGCAGTGCAGATTCGGAGTTCGCTGTGAAAGGATGGACTCGGGAAGGAGGACGACGCTGTCGGGCGTCGTGGTGGCGTCAATGGCAGAGAGACCTGACATGGTACATGCAACAGTACAACTCTGAAAATGGATTGGTGGCAGATGGCTGCGGCGGCCTCATACCCGGCAGGCGTCCTGGTTGAGGAGTGCGCCGGACTGATAGGTGCCCCATACCCGGCAGCGTCCTGGTTGGGACCTCAGGTTTTAGATGTTTAGGTTTGGCTGTGATGTCTGTTTAGTATTAGGCCCAGACTATCTGCGCCCTTTCATCAATTGGATAAGTGTAGTGACAATTGTTGTTTAGATGGTGGCTTTAGTCTTACTGTTGTATAACTTTGTAAGATTTTGTGATAATAATTAATAAAATGACTATATGCATCACCCAAATACAGAGACCGGGGGTCATCCTCATACCCTAGAATGGATGTAAAGCCAAACAAATTGCTTCCACGCCGAGAAACGATATGATCTGATTTTACTGGGTTAGCTACTACCATAAATTTATTCTGCAACAAAATTAGCCCTAAGTCAAAGGATCATTGCCCTTTTAATTGATTTTCTCCTTTCCCTGTAGTTAGCTATTTAAATTAACAAGTCTGTCCTTCTCGCACGAGTTCTTCATTGGATTTGTTTAACTGAACTGAAAAATCCAGATCAGCTAGAATACCTTTTAAAATTCTTTGAACAATGATTGAGTAATACATCATTTCACCCGAAAAAAAAAACAGCCTTTACCATTTCTTCATCACTAATCCATAGAAAAAGAAGAGATGCAGTGTATGGCACAACCCCAGTTGCACCAACAGACCAAGCAGGAGTTCAGGTTCAGTGTATGTTGCTTAGATTCCCGGCATCTTTTAGCTCCCGCCATGTAAGATTCCGGTCGATCGGAATTTGAAACCCGGCGACTAATCCGTGGAACGCATTTGTTTACGTGATCCGGAAGGAGCAAGGCCGAGCTCTTGAGAACGAGGCTTGGATCGAGTTGACCAATGGCTCCGTCGCCTACTTGCACCACGTCGCTGTCGCGCACTGCTGTGCCGCCCCGTCTGGCTTTCTCCTCCCACGGCGACGCGCCACCGTCCCCAAAGTCGCCTCCTCATACTACAAGGCTGCAAGCACATAGCTGTTGCCGCCCGCCCTCTCAGCCGCGCGAGACATCGAGCTCCACGTACGTACGGGGCGATCGAGGAGGATCAGCTGGCTAGCTCGGGTGGAGACGACCGGTGGATGGAGGCTGCGGCGGCGGCGGAGGAGAAGGTGTTCGTCGCGGTGCCGGCGGAGCCCAGGGCGGGGCAGTCGACCCTGGCGTGGGCTCTCCGCCATCTCTACGGCGGCGCCGGCACCACGATCGTCGTCACGCACGTGCACGTCCCGCCGCAGATGATCCCCATCAGTACGTGCGTCGTGCGTTCCTTCATCTCCGAGTACATCGTTGAGCTCTGCTCTCCTAGCTACTGCGGGTCTCATCACATGTTTGTTTTGATCCTCTCCTAAAATCTCAGTGGGGGTCAAGTTCCACGCCGATAAGCTGAGCCCCGAGCCGGTGCGCGCGTTCAGAAGGGCGGAGCGCGAGAGGGCCCACGAGATGCTGGACGACTACATCCACCAGTGCTCACAAATCAAGGTGCCATTTGCTTAATCTCTTCATCCTTTCGAGAGAGAAAAAAGCTCCCCTTCTTCTGTACTATAATGTGCACAATGTCTGCAAATTCCAGGTGAAATGCGAGAAGCTGGTGATCGAGCAGGAAGACGCCGCATCCGGTCTCGTCGAGCTCATTCGGCTCCGTCGGATCACCAAGCTCGTGATCGCGGCCGCCGAAGACAAGCACTACTCGAAGTATGATGTCTGTCAGGGCAGAACTCTGTTTCTTGCACATACAGACATGCTCTGTGTTTTCTTTCCTTTCCTTTTCCGTTTGGGGTAGGAACAGGGAGTTCTGAAACATGTAAACTTGCACGTTTATAATTTTTCATTTCCGGTTTCAGAAAGCTCGACAAGCCTGTGTCCAAGACAGCGACAGAAATAATGGAGAGAGCTGATCCATCATGCAAGATTTGGTTCGTCTGCAAGGAGCAGTTAGTCTGCACCAGGTAAGCTTTTTTAATCTGATTTGTTACTAGTAGCTTTCCGATTTCTCGTGGCTAATGCATTATGGATGGCAGAGTTCCAAATATCACAGACTCTCTTACGAATTTTATATCAGTAAATTGACTCAGTTATGCATTGCAGGAGCAAGGAAGTACAAATTGCACCATTAACTGTTGCTGCACCTTTGCTCCCTAGTCCTGGCCATGAAGCTCAGCATTTGCAATCTCCCCAGGAAGAGGTGCATCAGATCATGCAATCTCATCTTCTAATTTCCAGCACCTTTTTTTTCTTTCAAAAATGACAGGATTCATCATCGTGCTTCTTAATTCATTGTTTTTTTAACGTTTGTAGGGTGACACCGAGATGGAACCGAGTTTCGACGATGAGCTCGAAGAGGCACGCAAAGCGGTCGGGGAGCTGATGAGAAGGGCTCTGAAAGAATCCTGCAGGCGCCAAAAGGCAGAAGAAGAAATGGCCACATCTCTCCAGAAAGTAACTCCTTGATCAGAATTTGTATCAGAACCAAAAAGAGCTTCAGTGCAAAATTCAACTTGCATTGTATTTTCTTCAGAGTTTGATCGGAGCTTTGAACCTTGCAGGCGCAAGAACACGAGCAGCTGTACCTTGAAGAGGTGAAGAAGAGGGAGGAGCTCGAAGCAGCCCTGGCGAGAGCAGACAGAGAAATCGCGCGGCTACGACAGGCAATCCAGCAAAAACACGACCGGGGAGGCAGTCACGGCGAGATCGATGCTTGAACAGCACATCGTCGTCACAGGCGACGACGCGACAAAACCCAGCTTCGGCGCCGCAGCCGCCGCCGGGCAATTTCAGAGCAGCGGCGGGGTAAGCCGACGGAGCCTTTTCCGTGGTGAAGGGTGATGGCAATGCCGCAGTGGTGGAAGAGAGCTGGACACTGCTCAGCAGGAGGACTGGGAAGGTGCCCGATGAGGACGGGGCGCCGATGCGGTCAGCCGCTGGCTCGCGCGCTCTGGGTTTTGCGCCGCGGCAGTGCTCTGTTTCCTTGTGACTCGAATGCAGCGAAGGCGGAACCGTGCTCATTTTGGTACCTACGCAAGTACAGCATATACTCACCGGGCTAAACGCTGAGAGGACAGGGATTAGGTGCAATTTTACTGTTTAGCGTGCGAGGACAGAAATTAGGTGCAGTTTCAATGTCCTCAAATGTTGTTGTTTCTGTTGAAACCAAAATTTTAAGATACATTCCTACGATTGATTAGTACAGTATAACATAAAAAAATTCATCTATTCCCTTATTACCATCAAGATTTAAGCATATTATAATCCCCTTCCTTGTTTCTAGAAGCAAGAAGTCATAGTATCCATATACTCCCTCCTTTCCGGTTTATAGAGCTTATGTCAAAATTTTAGTTTTTTTTTTCATTTTATAAGGTTCAATTTGGTTGTTCCCCACCACATGTTCAGACTTCAAGGTGCATTAAATCATTGCATGCAAGTATTAAGAGAAAACTGACCAATACATGCACTTTATGCATGCATGCATGCATTGCAAAATGCATTCGTAAACATAATTTTTTGAGGAAAACAAGAGCATTAATTGGGTGCTTTTGCAAACTATAAAAAATATTCCACCACTCATCATCTACCTTGGTTGGTGAGATTTTTGAATTGAGCCTTAGAGCATGGTTAATAGTATAGCCAACTGCTGGCTATAAGCTATTGCCATGTCATCTATAGCCCATCTTATAGCCAATATGTACAATAGTTGATTAGAAGAGTGTACTACTTTTTTATTATATGACCCACCTTTCACTCTCACAAAGTGTCTAGGAGCACGTGCTAGAGCTGGCTCTTCACCAAGAGCCCGCTTCCCTTCTCTCTCTTCTTCTCTTTCCTCCAACTAAGCAAGAATATACTAGTTTATTTCTTATAGCAAGCTGACTCAGCTCTATTGTACTTGCTCTTAGGCTAGTCATAGTGGGAGTAACTTAGATAGTAACATAGCGCACTTCAAGAAATTTTTGCTTATGTGGCAAGTATCTAATGTGGGGTGGTAACATAATACTTCCTCCGTCATGGTTTAGAAGACACGCTTGGAAATTCTCTAGGACCTAAGTGGTTATCTATTGGTTGTGAGATGGGCTTAAAAATAGCATTCACACTACGCATGCATATAGAAATAGTATACGGAGTACTAATTAGCTACTAGAAATAAATGCAATGCGCCCTAAATCTTGTCTATTGTGGAAACGCACGCAATGCCTTCTAAACCGTGACGGAGGGAGTATGTTACTGTAATATAGCGCTTCCCAAGACAAGATAAGTCTACAAGCTAATAAATGAATCAATCTATGACACTATTATCATGTTACTTTGCATTATGAAGGTAGTAACTTAGACTAGTGTCATGCATATGACACTAGTCTAAGTTACTCCCCACTATGACCAGCCTTATAAACCGGAAAGGAGGGAGTACAATCATTGACATCGTCTTACCTTGCAAGAGTTAATACTCGTTTTTTTAAACACCATTTATTGTAATTAATTAACAAAAGATTATTGCAATCATTCATTACAAAATTAGCCACGCAAAGCGGAACACTATTAAGAGGAATCCATCGGGGCCGCTAATAAAGCTAAACTTCGCAATCTCGTGTGCCACCTTATTGGCAAACTGATTATTTTTCACAATTTTAAAATCCCGCATATGCCTGAAGATACTCAAGGCCTCTTTCTTCAGGTCAACAAGGGGAGACCTACTAAGCTTCTCATTTGCAAGCAAGAATATACAAAAGCACAGTCAGTCTCCAAAATAATAGACTGGTGAAGGGTAATACCAAGCACAAAGCTCAACATCATTCACGGTGATACACTGATCAAAAAAGTCCCACGAGGAGATGATAACTATGCCAGAGGAGTTTCTAGCAACCACCCACACATTGACCGCATTAATACTCGCCACAAAGCTGGTGTCGACAGTGCTCTTGATAAAATCGGCAGTGGGAGGTTTCCACCATACATGATCTTTAAACGGTCTAATGTGCTGCTATAACCCCTCCCACCTTCTCTTACCTTTGTTAATGTAAATCCAACTCAATAATATCATGACAGGGCGCGAAACAGGACCAACTTAGGCGACAAAATTTACGAAGACAATAATGGATTCCTTCCCCTTCTCAAAAATTAAATCATTTCTCAAATGCGAAGCCCGCCAGAAGAGAAACAAGATTTGCTCTCGTTGATGCACGCTCAACTGATTCGGTCCCGAGAATTGAAATCTCTTCATCAAGAATATTCCATGAATCTATCAAAGCCAATCACAAAGCACGAGCCTTTGAACAACATAGGAGTGCATGAAAAGTGCTTTCATCTTCTACACCATAAATAAAG
This sequence comes from Triticum dicoccoides, assembly GCF_002162155.2. NCBI lineage: Eukaryota > Viridiplantae > Streptophyta > Magnoliopsida > Poales > Poaceae > Triticum > Triticum dicoccoides. Next base: position 382,257,922 of record NC_041380.1, read on the forward strand.
CGCATACTCCCTCTGTCTAGGTGAATAAGTCGTCTTAGGTTGTGCATCATGACCAAGAAAGAGGGGAAAACGAGAGAATTTAATGTTTATTTGCTAATTAATAGCATTGCATGCAATGAACTAACCACTGCATGTCGTGTTTGGTAGTCTCGAGTCATTGAAAACATGCACGCCCCACATCTCTTATTGGTTGATATGTCAAGAAACAAGAAACGAGGTGGGAGTTAATGCACCGCACCTAAGTGTTTTGGGATTATTTGGTTTTCGTAAGGTGACTTATGCACCTAGACGAATAGACTACCTGAAATAGTCTGGTGGTGTTTAACTATTAATTTGGACCGCCAAGCTATAGGCTGCGGGACACCATGCAGAAATCCTGATCTTCTAGAGAATATTAGCGTTCCAAATTAAATTTCAAAGCCTTCTTTACCCCATTTGGATCGCTACTAGATTGGCCCAATGTGTCCTTAGTATCCATCAAATTAAGCGCAAAATTGTACACACTTTTAAGAATAATATACTGCTTTTCTTATAGTGCCACACAAATAAAATCTCCACCCCCAGAGGTGTGAAGACGAATCTTTAGAATCCTCTCTGCATAGTGGGGATAGAAAAGATACTTAACCAATTTTCATCCCAACATCTCCCTCGGCTGAAGAATAAATCAGAGACCCACTTCAACCTAGTATTATGCCTTTTAGCTAAAGTTTTTAGGTCAGAGCTCCTTGTAATCAATTATCCCACCAAATATTAATATTGCTTCCATTATACACCCATCAAATTACACCCTTATTTAACATATGTAGCCCATGCATAATACATTTCCAAGTCACAGATGCATAATGCGGAAACACTTTATTAAGAATATAATCTCAAGGATAATACTTTGCCTTCATCAGCTCTGCACAAACGCAACGCCGGTTTAACCAATAAAGCTTGGTTAAATAATCTGAGATCACGAAATCCTATGCCACCATTACCTTTAGGCCTCGTTAATTTTTCCCACACTAAGCAATGTGTTTTCCTTCTATCGTTCTCATCTCCCCACAAAAAAATCCTAATAATCTAGGATAGCTCCTCACAAAGGGAAGCCGGAAGTTTGAATATTCCCATAGAATACACAAGTAGGGCATGAATGACTGATTTACTAAATCTTCCTTAGCTCCACAAGAAGCATACTTTTCAATCCAGACTGAGAGCCTTTTCAACACCTTTTCGTTAGTGGATTGAAACTTACCAGCATTCATTCTTCCCTCTAGGACCGACAATCCAAGATATTTATCCTTAAACCCATACATCGTAATTTTTAAAATTACCATTGTAGCCACTTGATTCTTCAAGCCACACCTTTTCCCAAACAACATGGAACATTTACTTAATAATTGCCCAGTCCCTTTCTCATACACCGTCAGAATATTTTTAATGGCTAATGCATAATCAATGTTGACCTTGAAAGACTGTCATCTACGAACACAAGTGAGAAATACCAGGAGCTTGTCTATTCAAAAAAAATTCCTTAAGAGCACCCCTGGCACAAGCATCATTAAGCAGCAAAGAAAGTGCCTTAGCTACAAATAGGAATAAATATGGAGATAACCGATATACCTGCCCGAGCCCTAGAGTAGGTGAAAACGACTCCAATAATTGACCAATGAAACGCCAAATTTCATCTATGTAACACACGTCATAATCCAATTAATCCAACATGGTGCAAAGCCCAAAGCCCCATCACACATTGCAAGAAATGCCAATCCACACGGTCGTAAGCTTTAGCCAAATCCAATTTATAAGTAGAAAATTTCCCTCTTAAATCTTTAAGCGTACTCAAAGAATGCACACATTCAAAAGCTATGAGAGCATTATCAGAAATTAAGCTTTCCAAAAATATACATGCTTTTAATAGGGGATATAATACCAAAAAGAGAGGACGCGGTTTGGTTACAAGACACTTGGAGACAATCTTGTAGATAACATTGTACAAACTGATCGGCCTGAAATCCTTAATTGATTGTGGATTCTTAACTTTTGGGATGTGAACAATAGTTGTATCATTAATCCTCTCGTGCATTTTTCCAGAAATAAAAAACTGCTAAACACCCTTAACAATATCCTCTTTTATCCAACCCCAATTCCGCTGTTAATACTCGTATTTTGTTTTAGTGTAAGCCTTCGTCGTCTACTTTACTCATTGCTTAGATACATCGTTTACAAGTTTAGGAAACAAAAGTAAAAAGGGTTCATCAACCCAATTACAATTACAAACCACATTTTTAATATAATAGTTATATGTAGCAATCTCGTGAGGGGCACCGTTAGCTTCCCTTGGACAGTGTTCAAATCTCACACTTCCAATTTCTCTACCAATATCAACAAAATGTACATGTATAACATGAGCTTCATTCCATCATTGATCACGATGAATTCAAGCATCAATTACCTTAATGTTATCCGACTCAACTTGAACTGAGTTACATCCAATATGTGAAGCCAACGGGAGACCGTGGCGTATGTCTAGAGCTTCAGTCGTAGTAACCGAAGGTACATGTGATAATATCTAGATGAAGGATGCGATTAATTTTTCATTCATGTCCCCGAGAATAGCTCCAACCGCACCATTGCATTCATCAATTTGAAATGCGGCATCCACATTGAGTTTTACAAAACCCACGTCAAGTTTGGACCATTGAATCACCTGATCAAGAGAACTTTTCATCTCATGAAATGGTTCCTCCCCTCCTTTCAAGCGAGACCCACGATAGGGTTTCTCCGCCTCCCGCCGGTGCCACTGCTGATCTTCCTCGTCTCCTGTGGCCTTAGGGCCACGAAGGCGCGGTAGATCCAGGCATACGCCGATGGGAGGGCTCAGAGTCTGTTTTTAGGTTTTTTAGGTTGCTTAGGGTTTGTGTCCGACTCAGGAAGATGAGGTGCGTGACAGCTCCCTGAAGAAGGAATAAGGTCTTCCCCGCTCAGCCCCATCTTGGTGGTGCGTCTAGCGTTGTCGGAGGGCGTTTGGAGGCGTGTCTCTGGTGGATCTCGTGGGATTATGTTGGCGTTTGTCTTCGATGGATTTGCTTGGATCCGGTCTTCGCTTGTCCGTGTTTGTATGTCTTCGGGATCCTTATGATCTATGCCCCTCTTCATCAGTTTTTGGTTGATGTTCTGGTGTGCTGGTCCTTTGGGGTCTTAGCACGACGACTTTCCGACTCTTTATGACAAAAAGGTTTGCCCGGCTCCGGTGAAGGAGGGGAGATAACGGCGACACGCCTTCGGCTCACTTCAGTGCTTGTAGTTGTTGCTAGATGGTCTATAGATATGGATGTAATGTCTATTGCTTATTATATTGTTTGTACTGCCGTGATGTTTGATGAATAGATCCGAAGTTTTTCAAAAAAAAAGAATCATCAGATCATTAGCCCTTCCTCTAATCTTCTTTAGGTGGCGCATATTGTTGGCAATGATCGAGAAGATAAAAATTAAGCATCGGTGGATGGGTAGAATGATTGCCCGATGAGTTGTTTGTCTTCATATCCACCAGAAATACCAACAGGTCACCACAACTATTCCTTGCGGTTAGATCATAAAATTTTGACGGCTCATAACAATTAGTAAGGTTGTTAAAAGAGCTTACATGTATTATCTATTTTTCACGACACAGTCGAAATCCTTTCTTTGAGTGGACAGAACGAAAATCCAGGCAACATATAGATAAAATAAAACTAAAAAGTTGTTAGCACTACTCTTGTCATGATGTATCAACATGTTTAGTTTCGAGTTTTGCATTTAGTTAGATGGTCTAGGGCGCTGTTTGTCAGGTGAAGCTTCAACTCAGCATGGGGAGAGACGAGATGCCAAGCTACCATGCGATGTTGTAAGAGGGCGAGATGTTGTGATGTCGTGGGAGGCAGCAGAAGCGTGACGGATTGCATCAGGTTGAGTCAGGTGACCCGACATGTCATTTAGTTTGCTGCAACCGTGAGAATCGGTGAGTTAGTTAGCTGAATAAGTGGGTAGTTGCACACGTGGAGTGGAGCATAGAAAACGGATCGTGGCATTGGCCCCTGCTATTTCGGCGGATTATCTTCCGAGCTATATGAACTCTCTTGCCTTATCTATGAGGTTTAGCATAGAGGATATTATTAAAGGAAAAATGCCAGTGAAGGAGGACATCCAGAGCGTTCAAGCCAGTGTGTTCACCAAGGTTTTTCCTTGGCCTCCATCGCCGGCGAACCGGGTGGCACTTTCCGTTGATGGAGCATTCTCTTCGGCTGATGGCACGACAACGGCAGGGATGATCTTGAGGAGACATTATGGTTCTATCTGTTGGGGAACGTAGTAATTTAAAAAAAATTCCTACGCACACGCGAGATCATGGTGATGCGTAGCAACGAGAGGGGAGAGTGTCGTCCATGTACCCTCATAGACCGTAAGCGGAAGCGTTATAAGAACGTGGTTGATGTAGTCGTACGTCTTCACGATCTGATCGATCCAAGTACCGAACGTACGGCACCTCTGAGTTCAGCACACGTTCATCTTGGTGACGTCCCACGAACTTCGATCCAGCAGAGCTTCGAGGGAGAGTTCCATCAACACGACGACGTGATGACGGTGATGATGATGCTACCGACGCAGGGCTTCGCCTAAACACCGTTATGATATGACCGAGATGGATTATGGTGGAGGGGGGCACCGCACACGGCTAAAAGATCAACTGATCAACTTGTGTGTCTATGGGGTGCCCTCCCCTGTATATAAAGGAGTGGAGGAGGGGAAGAGGCCGACCCTCCTAGGCACGCCCCAAGGGGAGTCCTACTCCCACCGGGAGTAGGACTCCAACCCTTCCAAGAGTAGGAGTAGGAGAGAGGGAAGGAGTAGAGAGGGGGAAGGAAAGGGGGGCGCCCCCTCCTTGTCCAATTCGGACTAGAGGGAGAGGGGGCGCGCGGCCTGCCCTGGCCGCCCCTCCTCTTCTCCACTAAGGCCCAATAGGCCCATTACACTCACCGGGGGGTTCCGGTAACCCCCTCAGTACTCCGGTATTTGTCCGAACTTGTCCGGAACCCTTCCTAAGTCCAAACATAGTCATCCAATATATCGATCTTTATGTCTCGACCATTTCGAGACTCCTCGTCATGTCCGTCATCATATCCGGGACTTCGAACTACCTTCGGTACGTCAAAACACATAAACTCATAATACCGATCATCACCGAATGTTAAGCGTGCGGACCCTACGGGTTCAAGAACTATGTAGACATGACCGAGACTCACCTCCGGTCAATAACCAATAGCGGAACCTGGATGCTCATATTGGCTCCTACATATTCTACGAAGATCTTTATCGGTCAAACCGCATAACAACATACGTTGTTCCCTTTGTCATTGGTATGTTACTTGCACGAGATTCGATCGTCGGTATCCTCATACCTAGTTCAATCTCGTTATCCGCAAGTCTCTTTACTCGCTTCGTAATGCATCATCCCACAACTAACTCATTAGTCACAATGCTTGCAAGGCTTATAGTGATGTGCATTACCGAGAGGGCCCAGAGATACCTCGCCGACAATCGGAGTGACAAATCCTAATCTCGATCTATGCCAACTCAACAAGCACCATCGGAGACACCTATAGAGCACCTTTATAATCACCCTGTTACGTTGTGACGTTTGGTAGCACACAAAGTGTTCCTCCGGTACTCGGGAGTTGCATAATCTCATAGTCATAGGAACATGTATAAGTCATGAAAAAGCAATAGCAACAAAGTAAACGATCATCGTGCTAAGCTAACGGATGGGTCAAGTCAATCACATCATTCTCTAATGATGTGATCCCGTTAATCAAATGACAACTCATGTCTATGGTTAGGAAACATAACCATCATTGATTCAACGAGCTAGTCAAGTAAAGGCAAACTAGTGACACTCTATTTGTCTATGTATTCACACATGTACTAAGTTTCCGGTTAATACAATTCTAGCATTAATAATAAACATTTATCATGATATAAGAAAATATTTATTATTGCCTCTAGGGCATATTTCCTTCAGTCTCCCACTTGCACTAGAGTCAATAATATAGATTACACAATAATGATTCTAACACCCATGGAGTCTTGGTGTTGATCATGTTTTGCTCGTGAGAGAGGCTTAGTCAACGGGCCTGTGACATTAAGATCCGTATGTATCTTGCAAATCCCTATGTCTCCCTTCTTGACTTGATCGCGGATGGAATTGTAGCGTCTCTTGATGTGCTTGGTTCTTTTGTGAAATATGGATTCCTTTGCCCAGGCAATTGCACCAGTATTGTCAGAAAAGATTTTCATTGGACCCGATGCACTAGGTATGACACCTAGATCGGATATGAACTCCTTCATCCAGACTCCTTCATTTGCTGCTTCCGAAGCAGCTATGTACTCTGCTTCACACGTAGATCCCGTCATGACACTTAGAATTGCATCAACTGACAGCTCCACCGTTCAATAAAAACACGTATCCGATTTGTGACTTAGAGTCATCCGGATCAGTGTCAAAGCTTGCATCGATGTAACCATTTACGACGAGCTCTTTGTCACCTCCATAAACGAGAAACATATCCTTAGGACTTTTTAGGTATTTTAGGATGTTCTTGACCGCTGTCCAGTGATCCACTCCTAGATTACTTTGGTACCTCCCTGCTAAACTAATAGCAAGGCACAAATCAGGTCTGGTACACAGCATTGCATACATGATAGAGCCTATGGCTGAAGCATAGGGACCATCTTTCATTTTCTCTCTATCTTCTGCAGTGGTCGGGCATTGAGTCTGACTCAACTTCACACCTTGTAACACAGGCAAGAACCCTTTCTTTGCTTGATCCATTTTGAACCTTTTCAAAACTTTATCAAGGTATGTGCTTTGTGAAAGTCCAATTAGGCGTCTTGATCTATCTCTATAGATCTTGATGCCCAATATATAAGCAGCTTCACCGAGGTCTTTCATTGAAAAACTCTTATTCAAGTATCCTTTTATGCTATCCAGAAATTCTATATCACTTCCAATCAACAATATGCCATCCACATATAATATTAGAAATGCTACAGAGCTCCCAGTCACTTTCTTGTAAATACAGGCTTCTCCAAAAGTCTGTATAAAACCATATGCTTTGATCACACTATCAAAACTTTCATTCCAACTCCGAGGTGCTTGCACCAGTCCATAGATGGACCGCTGGAGCTTGCACACTTTGTTAGCACCCTTTGGATCGATAAAACCTTCAGGTTGCATCATATACAACTCTTCTTCCAGAAATCCATTCAAGAATGCAGTCTTTACATCCATTTGCCAAATTTCATAATCATAAAACGCGGCAATTGCTAACATGATTCGGACGGACTTAAGCATCGCTACGGGTGAGAAGGTCTCATCGTAGTCAACTCCTTGAACTTGTCGAAAACCTTTCGCAACAAGTCGAGCTTTGTAGACAGTAATATTACCGTAAGCGTTAGTCTTCTTCTTGAAGATCCATTTATTCTCGATGGCTTGCCGATCATCGGGCAAGTCAACCAAAGTCCACACTTTGCCGATCATTCAGGTTGACCCGGTCGGCCTGATTGACGACGAAGCCGAATTTGTCGCCGTGAACGGCTTTGATTGGTCAAAACCCAACTTCCAGCAGACTCAAGATGGTGAACCGGAGAGCGAGGGACAATGATCATCTTCATGGGCTTATAAAGCCTTGTAATAAATTAGTTGTTAAAACACCGCATGTTTGCTTATGCCATCGTGCATAAAATACTTATATGTGAATCTGTGTTTCCAGATGCCAATGTTTAATGCTTGCTTATGCATCGTTTAATGCTTGTCTCTGCAATGTTTGAACTCTGTTCCTGTAAATATAAAGAAAAGACTGGCATGGAGGTTTAGAACCAAACGGGTTTAAACACCTAATTTAGAGCCAATATATTTACCTCGATAAGAGCAGAGACAAATATAAATAAAGGATAAGGGCTAATACAAACTTTTTAGTTAACACAGCAGGTAAGCGTGTATAAGCAATGACCATACCTTGTCCCTTTTAATCCTTAGATCGCTGATTTAAATAATCTGGGTGATTGAATTTGATAAATCAATATTTATGAAAAGTTAACGCTTCTTGAATACTCAATGATCATTATACCTTAGTAGCTCATACCTTTTGATCCTTGAAACACCGGCTTGAATGACCCGGGCGGCTGTGTTGTCCAATAATTGAGCCGGTGAAGAAGACCAGGCTAATTTATTTGTAATATTGAAACAACAACAAACTAAAAGGCAAGCGACAGATAACAAGCATAATTTTAATCTTGTATTCAAAAGGTTGGGGGTTTCTGATTCGAATATGACCAGTAAACCGGACCAAAGGGGTTAAGCTAAGGTTCGAATACGACCATATAGCCCCCAGTGGCTTTGGCGTTGCGCCGATTAAGAGGGTACCGACAGCTATGTTCTCTTTGGTTCGAATACGACCTATGTTTGAACAGGAAGCCCCCAAATGACCTTGAGAGGTTTTTAACGACCCTGATTCGAATACGATCCAAGTCAGACTCAAAGGGGTTAAGCTATGATTCGGATACGATCAAGAAGCCCCCAATGAGTTTTGGCCTTGAGCCGATCAAGAGGGTTACGACAGCTATGTTCTCTTTGGTTCGAATATGACCTATGTTTGAACAGGAAGCCCCCAAGTGACCATGAGATTTGCAGCTAGATTCGGATACGATCATAAGCTGGACCAAAAAGGTTAAACTTGATTCAAATATGATCAGCTCCTTAATAGTCATTTGTAAATGAGAAATAATAAAGATGCATAGTCTTTGAAAAGAAAAGAGACCGATGGTCTTACTTTATTGCTTATCATAGTATATACAACATGGACGTATGTACATGATGAGAGTCGGTGGCTCAGGTGTAATAGGGCCGAAGTTGAGCAATGTTCCATGGCCGGCGGGTCTCCTCTTCCGACTTACGTGAGTCTGCATGCTCTCGAACGTCAATGAGGTAATATGACCCGTTGTTTAAATTTTTACTGACCACAAAGGGTCCTTCCCAAGGTGGGGATAACTTGTGTGCATCTGAGAGATCCTGGATGAGCCGGAGCACCAAGTCGCCTTCCTGAAAAGTCCTGGACTTAACCCGGCGGCTGTGATAATGACGCAGGTCCTGTTGATAAATTGCTGACCGGGCCGCTGCTAAGTCTCTTTCTTCATCCAACAAGTCAAGTGCATCCTGTCTGGCTTGTTCATTATTAGCTTCAACATAAGCCGCCACACGGGGCGAGTCATGACGGATGTCACTAGGCAACACTGCTTCTGCTCCATAAACCATGAAGAAAGGTTTGTAACCCGTAGACCTATTGGGTGTAGTGTTGATACTCCATAATACTGAGGATAATTCCTCTACCCAACAACCCGACGTTTGTTGTAAAGGAACCATAAGCCCGGGTTTGAGCCCTTTCAAAATTTCCTGATTGGCTCTCTCAGCTTGACCATTGGATTGAGGGTGAGCTACAGAAGAAACATCAAGCCAGATGTGCTCTCGTTGACAAAACTCTTCCATAGCCCCTTGAGACAGATTGGTGCCATTGTCTGTGATAATACTGTGTGGAAAACCGAAACGGAAGATCACTTTTTTCATGAACTGAACCTCCATGGCTGCGTCACACTTACTCACAGGCTCCGCCTCAACCCACTTAGTGAACTTATCAACTGCCACTAGGAGGTGTGTCTTTTTATCCTTAGACCTTTTGAAAGGTCCCACCATGTCAAGCCCCCAGACCGCAAACGGCCAAGTGATTGGAATCATCCGGAGCTCTTGAGCCGGCACATGTGCTCATCGTGCAAATTTCTGACATCCATCACACCTACTGACCAGATCTTCTGCATTAGCATGAGTCGTCAACCAGTAAAAACCGTGACGAAACGCCTTGGCCACTAAAGATTTTGACCCGGCGTGATGACCACAATCGCCTTCATGGATCTCCCGAAGGATTTCTTGACCTTCTTCGGGGGAAACACACCGCTGAAACGCTCCGGAAACACTGTGATGATATAACTCTCCATCTGAAATTGTCATGGACTTAGATCGCCGGGTTATCTGTCGAGCCAGGGTCTCATCCGCTGGCAACTCTCCCCGGGTCATGTAAGCCAAGAACGGCACCGTCCAATCTGGAATGACATGAAGAGCCGCTACCAACTGTGTCTCCGGGTCAGGAACAACTAAATCTTCTTCTGTGGGCAACTTGACAGAGGGGTTATGCAAAACATCCAAAAAGGTGTTAGGTGGCACCGGCTTATGCTGAGACCCCAGCCGGCTTAAAGCATCAGCTGCTTCGTTCTTTTGACGGTCAATGTGCTCCACCTGATAACCTTTAAAATGTCCTGCAACGACATCAACCTCTCGGCGATAAGCCGCCATGAGAGGGTCCTTGGAATCCCACTTGCCAGATACCTGTTGAGCCACTAGATTTAAGTCACCAAGACATCTGACCCGGCTCAAGCTCATCTCTTTTGCCACTCGAAGACCATGGAGCAAGGCTTCATACTCTGCTGCGTTGTTAGTGCAAGGAAACATCAACCGTAACACATAACAAAATTTGTCACCTCGTGGGGAAGTTAGCATGACTCCAGCCCCCGAGCCTTCCAACTGCCTGGACCCATCAAAATGAATAGTCCAATACGTGTTGTCTGGCTTCTCTTCTGACATCTGCATCTTTGTCCAGTCATTGATAAAGTCAACCACTGCTTGAGACTTAATTGCAGTACGTGAAACATACTTCAACCCATGAGACCCAAGCTCAATTGCCCACTTGGCGACTCGTCCAGTGGCTTCTCTGTTTTGAATAATGTCTCCCAAAGGAGTAGAGCTAACCACAGTGATTGGATGTCCCTGAAAGTAATGCTTAAGCTTCCGGCTCGCCATGAACACCCCATAAACAAGCTTCTGCCAATGTGGATATCGTTGCTTAGACTCAATTAGCACTTCACTGACATAATAAACTGGCCGTTGTACCGGATGCTCTTTGCCAGCCTCCTTGTGCTCTACCACAATAGCCACACTAACAGCTCATGAGTTGGCAGCCACGTATAACAACAAAGGCTCTTTCTCAATTGGAGCAGCCAAGACCGGCCGCTCAGCCAGCTGTGCCTTCAAATCCTCAAAAGCAGCGTTCGCAGCATCGCTCCAAACAAAAACATCTGTTTTCTTCATCATCTGATACAGAGGCATTGCCTTTTCTCCTAACCGACTTATGAAACGGCTCAAAGCAGCAACACGACCCGCCAGCCGCTGAACGTCATTGATGCATGTTGGCTTGGCTAGGGATGTAATTGCCTTGATCTTCTCCGGGTTAGCTTCAATACCTCGGTTGGACACCAAAAACCCCAAGAGTTTGCCGGCTGGAACTCCAAAAACACACTTGGCCGGGTTAAGCATCATTTTGTAGACCCGGAGATTATCAAAAGTCTCTTTCAGATCTGTGACCAAGGTTTCCTCCTTCCTAGATTTTACCACTATATCATCCACATAAGCATGAACATTACGTCCAATTTGATCATGAAGACAATTCTGCACACACCACTGGTAAGTCGCCTGGGCACTCCCAAAAGGCATAGACACATAGCAAAAAGCTCCAAAAGGAGTAATAAAAGTTTTCTTCTCCTGATCCTTGATCGCCATCTTAATCTGATGATAACCGAATAAGCATCCAAGAAACTCAAACGTGGCAACCCGCCGTAGCATCAATGATCTGATCAATACGGGGGAGAGCAAAAGGATCAACCGGACAAGCCTTGTTCAGATCGGTGTAATCCACACAGCCAGGTGCCATTCTTTTTGAGTACAAGCACCGGGTTAGCTAACCATTCGGGGTGAAAGACCTCCACAATGAACACGACTGCCAAGAGCCGGGCCACCTCTTCTCCAATGGCCTTGCGCCTTTCTTCATTGAACCGTCGGAGAAACTGTCTGACAGGTTTGAACTTTGGATCGATATTAAGAGTGTGCTCAGCGAGTTCCCTCGGGACACCCGGCATGTCTGAAGGTTTCCATGCAAAGATGTCCCGGTTCTCACGGATGAACTCAATGAGCGCGCTTTCCTATTTCGGATCCAAGTTTGCGCTGATGCTGAACTGTTTGGATGAGTCGCCAGGTACAAAGTCAACCATCTTAGTGTCATCAGCTGATTTGAATTTCAACTCCGGCTCATGCTCTGTTGTTGGTTTCTTTAATGACGTCATGTCTGCCGGGTCAACATGATCCTTGTAAAATTTTAACTCATTTGTTGCACAAATAGATTCAGCATAGGCAGCATCACCTTCTTCACATTCCAAGGCTATCTTCCGGCTCCCATGTACTGTAATGGTGCCTTTATGACTCGGCATCTTGAGCTGCAAATATACGTAACACGGCCGAGCCATGAACTTGGCATAAGCCGGCCGCCCAAACAGAGCATGATATGGGCTCTTGATCTTAACCACCTCAAAGGTTAGTTTTTCCACTCTGGAGTCATACTCATCCCCAAAGGCTACTTCCAGCTCAATCTTACCAACTGGGTATGCCGACTTACCAGGTACCACACCGTGAAAAACCGTGTTGGATTGTTTAAGATTTTTATCCGTCAATCCTATCCGGCGGAATGTCTCATAGTAGAGGATGTTGATGCCGCTGCCTCCATCCATGAGCACCTTAGTAAACTTGTATCCACCAACATGAGGTGCCACTACCAAAGCTAAGTGACCCGGATTATCAACCCGGGGCGGGTGATCCTCTCTGCTCCACACAATAGGCTGCTCTGACCAACATAGATAACGTGGAATTGCCGGCTCAACGGCATTGACGGCCCTCTTGTGAAGTTTCTGGTCCCTCTTACATAAACTGGTAGTAAATACATGATAATGTCCACTACTCAACTGCTTCGAGTTGCTCTGATAACCGGGTTGCTGTTGCTGATGCCCTTGGCCGGGTTGCTGATTATATCCTCCTTGGTGACCAGGATAACCCTGACCGTGAAAACCTCCTCCGCCTGAACCGGCGCCCGGGCCCTGGAAGCCGCCTCCACCTGAACCGCCACCCGGGCCGTGACCTCCATCAAACACATTTGAATTTTTAAATGCTTTCATGATCGTGCAATCCTTCCACAAGTGGGTGGCTGGTTTCTCCCGGGTGTCGTGTTTTGGACAAGGTTCATTCAACAACTGCTCAAGAGTGGGCCCTAACCCGCCCGACCGAGGGGGTTGTCTGCCCTTGCGCCGCTGATTACCACCCTGTGCATTAGTATTAGCAACAAACTCATCAGCCTTACGTTTATTACCTCCCTGATTCGCCGGGTTATGCTGGTGACCCTTGCCGTTGCCGTTCTTCTTTCCCTTCGTTGCCTTTTCTTCGTCAGACACCGGGTCCTTGGTGGTATCAGAATCAGCATACTTGACAAGAGCGCCATCAGTGTTCCCATGTCATTACAGTCACGTTTAAGCCGCCCCAGCTTCTGCTTCAGAGGTTCAAAACGACAATTTTTCTCCAACATCAAAACTGTTGAGCCGGCATCCATCTTTTCAGATGAATGTATTATCTCCTTGACCCAGTGCACCCAATGGGTTGTAGATTCACCATCCTCTTGCTTGCAATTGGTCAGGTCCACAATCAACATTGGCTGCTTACACGTGTCCTTAAAGTTCTAGATGAACCACACTTTCAACTCTACCCATGAGCCGATAGAATTGGGTGGCAATCCCTTCAACCAAGTCCGAGCTGTTCCATCCAACATCATGGTAAAATACTTGGCCATTGCAGCGTCGCTAACCTCCAATAGTTCCATAGCCATCTCATAACTCTCAATCCAAGCCCCCGGCTATAGATCAGCCGTGTAATTAGGCACCTTACGAGGCCCCTTGAAATCCTTTGGCAACCGCTCATTGCGTATGGCCGGTACCAAGCAAGGCACGCCTCCGGTTCTTGTGGCCACTCCTTCCTCAACCGAGGTTGCTGGATAAACCGGAAAGGTTTGATGAGCCGCCTGCTCTGCCGCTATTTGAGCCGCTCGTTCCGCCTCTTGACGAATCCTCTATTGATCCGCCAAGTTAAGGGCTCTAGACCGCACCGGCTCATGCCTATATCGCTGGTTGTGGCGTTGAGCATTACTTGACATCTCTGCAGACTCCATGTGCCTACTGTAACTCGGGCTCCGGCTTGGGCGAGGAGTTGAATGAATCCTGTCTCGACTGTAGGAGTATGCATCCTGCTGGGCCAGGGCTGTCTGAAGTAGCTCTCTTACCCTCCGAGTTCCAATTGCTGCTGGCGAGTCGCCTTCCATTGGGAGAGCCGCCAAACGAGCCGACGCTGCGAAGAGGTTTTCCAGAGGGTTGGAGAAGTGACCCGGAGGTGTTGACACATAACAAGGAGGAGCTGTATTTATACGAGGTGGCTCCATGGCGCGTGGCTGAACTGGTGCACCGGGTGTCGTGACCCGGTTTGCCTTCGGCGGATTGCTCCCCCCAGCCCCGGGTGTATGGAACAGGTTCCTGGGATCCAGCGTTAAAGGTAGACGCGATTGAGTTTTCTGATGCCTCCTCCTCATGACCTCGTTTGATGCGTTAAGATCCACCGAGAGCCGGAAAGTTTCTGCTTGAAGCTACTGAGCACGAGCATCCAGAGCTGCTCGTTCTGCTGCCATTCGGGTTTCCTCTGCGGCTAGATTTTCCTTAGCTTGCACCATCTCCTCCCGCACGCGTGCCACTTCTGCGTCGTGCTGGGTTTTATCCGCCGGCTCTACCATGGCGGTTAACAGAGTCGTCAGCCTATCCATGAGGTCCATTAGAATCTGAGCCGCGGGGCGCGGGGTCTCCTGACCCGGCTGCTGCCGCCGCGGTAGAGTTCTGCCCGGGCTGCGTCCTCGCCATGAAGACTCCGTCCCAATTCGGCGGCTCAAGGGGGCCTGGAATACTGCTGCCATCAGAACAACCCCCGAGCATGCCATCTTGCAGCTGGTACAACGAGTCTGTCTCACCTATTGATGATGCAGTATCAGAGCAGATGGCCATCTCCCCGCCTTCCACCGATCCTTCGGAGTATTCACCGCCGTGGATGCAGCCTACGAAGGCATGTTTCATGATAGATTGATCACGGGTGGTCCTGGCGCGCTGAGCCGTTTCGATGAGGTTGGTGTGGACGTCCGGCTCAGGGCCTGACTCGCCGATCTGGCCGATGAAGACGTGAATTCCGCCGAAGGGGACCCGATACCCATACTCGATTGAGCCGGCCTCGGGGCCCCAGCCTTCGTCGTCGATGTAGAGCTTGCCGCAACGACTCTTGGTCATTCCGCCCACAACGTATCCCTTGAGCCCTTCGAAGTTGCCCTTCAAGAACTCAAATCCACCGTGCGCTGGCCCCACGGTGGGCGCCAACTGTCGTGGAGTTGACACGGCAGATGTCCTAGAGCAAGGACTTAGTCGTAGGGCCATCGCACTAGGAAGCTTAAAGGGGTTAATCGGGACAAAGGACACAAGAGAGTTTTTATACTAGTTCGGCCCCTTACAATGAAGGTAAAAGCCTATGTCTAGTTGGGTTTGGTATTGCTGAAGTTTCGATCTCCAAGGGGCTCAACTCGCCGGCTTGGTTATCGATTTGGTTGTTTCTTGTCCTAAGCCGCCGCCAGGTCGCCCCCTTATATACACGGGTTGACGCCTGGCGGCCTACAGAGTCCCGGCCGGCTCATAAAACATGTCCGGCTCAGTAACTTCTTTTATATGCCTTTCTTTACATATGTCGGTTTACAATATTTGGGCCTTAAGACGCCCTTGGGCTTAGGCCTTTTACAAGTCTAGATAACTATAATCTTGAATATTACTGGGCTTCTGTTTGTAACCCGCCATTGGGGTTGACCCGGCCCCTCCTGGGCGGGTCATACCTGGTAGCTATATCCCCGACAGATCCCATCTCAAATTTCATGGCCTCAAGCCATTTTGCGGAATCTGGGATCATCATCGCTTCCTCATAGTTCGTAGGTTCGTCATGGTCAAGTAACATGACTTCCAGAACAGGATTATCGTACCACTCTGGTGCGGATCTTACTCTGGTTGACCTACGAGGTTCGGTAGTAACTTGATCTGAAGTTACATGATCTTCATCATTAGCTTCCTCACTAATTGGTGTAGGAGTCACAGGAACAGATTTCTGTGATGAACTACTTTCCAATAAGGGAGCAGGTACATTTACCTCATCAAGTTCTACTTTCCTCCCACTCACTTCTTTTGAGAGAAACTCCTTCTCTAGAAAGGATCCATTCTTAGCAATGAATGTCTTGCCTTTGGATCTGTGACAGAAGGTGTACCCAACAGTCTCCTTTGGGTATCCTATGAAGACACATTTCTTCGATTTGGGTTTGAGCTTATCAGGTTGAAGCTTTTTCACATAAGAATCAAAACCCCAAACTTTAAGAAACGACAACTTTGATTTCTTGCCAAACCACAATTCATAAGGCGTCATCTCAATGGATTTAGATGGTGCCCTATTTAACGTGAATGCAGCCGTCTCTAAAGCATAACCCCAAAACGATAGCGGTAAATAAGTAAGAGACATCATAGATCACACCATATCTAGTAAAGTACGATTACGACGTTCGGACACACCATTACGCCGTGGTGTTCCGGGTGGCATGAGTTGCGAAACTATTCCGCATTGTTTCAAATGAAGACCAAACTCATAACTCAAATATTCTCCTCCACGATCAGATCGTAGAAACTTTATTTTCTTGTTACGATGATTTTCCACTTCACTCTGAAATTCTTTGAACTTTTCAAATGTTTCAGACTTATGTTTCATCAAGTAGATATACCCATATCTGCTCAAATCATCTGTGAATGTGAGAAAATAACGATACCCGCCGCGAGCCTGAACATTCATCCGACCACACACATCAGTATGTATGTTTTCCAACAAATCTGTTGCTCGCTCCATAGTTCCGGAGAACGATGTTTTAGTCATCTTGCCCATGAGGCATGGTTCGCAAGTACCAAGTGATTCATAATCAAGTGATTCCAAAAGTCCATCAGAATGGAGTTTCTTCATGTGCTTTACACCAATATGACCTAAACAGCAGTGCCACAAATAAGTTGCACTATCATTATCAACTCTACATCTTTTAGCTTCAATATTATGAATATGTGTATCACTACTATCGAGATTCATAAAAAATAGACCACTCTTCAAGGGTGCATGATCATAAAAGATATTACTCATATAAATAGAGCAACCATTATTCTCAGATTTAAATGAATAACCGTCTCGCATCAAACAAGATCCAGATATAATGTTCATGCTCAACGCTGGCACCAAATAACAATTATTCAGGTCTAAAATTAATCCCAAAGGTAGATGTAGAGGTAGCGTGCCGACCACGATCACATCGACTTTGGAACCATTTCCCACGTGCATCGTCACCTCGTCCTTAGCCAATCTTCGCTTAATCCGTAGCCCCTGTTTCGAGTTGCAGATATTTGCAATAGAACCAGTATCAAATACCCAGGTGCTACTGCAAGCATTAGTAAGGTACACATCAATACCATGTATATCACATATACCTTTGTTCACCTTGACATCCTTCTTATCCGCCAAATACTTGGGGCAGTTCCACTTCCAGTGACCAGTCCCTTTGCAGTAGAAGCACTCAGTCTCAGGCTTAGGTCCAGACTTGGGTTTCTTCACTTGAGCAGCAACTGGCTTGATGTTCTTCTTGAAGTTCCCCTTCTTCCCTTTACCCTTTTTCTTGAAACTGGTCTTGTTGGCCATCAACACTTGATGCTCCTTCTTGATTTCTACCTTCACAGCCTTTAGCATCGCGAAGAGCTCGGGAATTGGCTTATCCATCCCTTGCATACTATAGTTCATCACGAAGCTCTTGTAGCTTGGTGGCAGTGATTGAAGAATTCTGTCAATGACACTATCATCCAGAAGATTAACTCCCAGTTGAATCAAGTGATTGTTATACCCAGACATTTTGAGTATATGCTCACTGATAAAACTATTCTCCTCCATCTTACAGCTGTAGAACTTATTGGAGACTTCATATCTCTCAATCCGGGCATTTGCTTGAAATATTAACTTCAACTCCTGGAACATCTCATATGCTCCATGACATTCAAAACATCGTTGAAGTCCCGGTTCTAAGCCGTAAACATGGCACACTGAACTATCGAGTAGTCATCAACTTTGCTCTGCCAGATGTTCATAACATCTGGCGTTGCTCCTGCAGCGGGTTTGTCACCTAGCGGTGCTTCCAGGATGTAATTCTTCTGTGTAGAAATGAGGATAATCCTCAAGTTACAGATCCAGTCCGTGTAATTGCTACCATCATCTTTCAACTTTGCTTTCTCAAGGAACGCATTAAAATTCAACGGAACAACAGCACGGGCCATCTATCTACAATAACATAGACATGCAAAATACTATCAGGTACTAAGTTCATGATAAATTAAAGTTCAATTAATCATATTACTTAAGAACTCCCACTTAGACAGACATCCCTCTAATCATCTAAGTGATCACGTGATCCATATCAACTAAACCATGTCCGATCGTCACGTGAGATGGAGTAGTTTTCAATGGTGAACATCACTATGTTGATCATATCTACCATATGATTCACGCTCGATGATGTAGGGTAGAACCCTAATCGGCTGGTCTTTCACCAAAGGAGCGGATCCCGCGATGAACATGAAGAACACAAGGGGGAAAACGAGGGGAAACACGAGAGGAAACATGGGAAAATCACTAAACCAACACAAAATAGTCACACATGTGCTAGATCCTCAGGTACATAAGAGATCACACGATCCACGGACAATGAAGGACGATACAAAGGTAGCCGGTCTTCTTCGTGAGGAGGTATTGATGTTCTTCTCCGCAAGGAGGTCTTGAATCCAAAGGGATCTTCTCCGAAGAGGGTTTGCGGTCTCTCTCGTGGAGTAGATTCGATGTGGATGAGCAATGCTCTATCTCTAAAATGATCTAAACCAATGCTGACCCTAGAAAGAGGGACGGGGAGAGTATTTAGAGTCTAGGGGGTGAAAGGGGTACATGGGCCTCGGCCCTTTACTGTGCGCAGACAGATGGGGCCGGATGTCCGGGCATCGGGCCGGATGTCCGGGCGTTCGTGGAAGGCCGGATGTCCGGGCTATGGTGGCCGGATGTCCGGGTTGGCGGGGGTGGTCTTGCTGCCTTCTGGATAGGTGGAGTCTGGATATCCGGGCAGGACGCCGGATGTCTGGGCTGGACGCCGGATTTCTGGGCTGGATGCCGGATGTCCAGGCCCTGTAGACTTGGCCGCTGGCTCCTTGCTGCCGTAGACACTTCGAGGGGCTGGATGTCCGGGGCCTAGGAGTTGATCTTGACTCCTTCCATCGGTTCTCTTCATCCATGAACTTGGGGACTTGTACATCTTCACGTGCATCTTCGGGAGGGTCCTCTTGGTACCTAATCATGCACAACATCTCAGACTTAGGTAGTAGCCATGTCTCATGCATAGAAAGTGGAAGTTCGGAGAGGAGTGAGTTCACCTTATCTTTGATAGCCTTGGCTCGGGCTCTTGTAATTGGTCCAAGTGGTGCCATTGGAGGTGTAGGTGCGTCCATGGGGATGATCGTGGGATGCTCCGCATCATCTCCCCTCCCTTGGGGAAGATCCGTCCTTGGATCGAAATCCTCATCACCATGGTAGGGCGAGAGATCTTTGATGTTGAAGATGTCGCTCATGGAGTACTTGTCGCGTGGGAGGTCGATCTTGTAGGCGTTGTTGTTGTAGCATTCGAGCACCTTGAAGGGTCCATCCGCGCGTGGTCGAAGTTTGGACTTGCGTTCGTTGGGGAAGCGGTCCTTGTGAAGGTGTTGTTGGGGAATGTAGTAATTTCAAAAAAATTCCTACGCACACGCAAGATCATGGTGATGCATAGCAACAAGAGGGGAGAGTGTTGTCTATGTACCCTCGTCGACCGACAGCGGAAGCGTTATGACAACACGGTTGATGTAGTCGTATGTCTTCACGGCCCGACCGATCAAGCACCGAAACTACGGCACCTCCGAGTTCTAGCACACGTTCAGCTCAATGATGATCCCCGGACTCCGATCCAGCAAAGTGTCAGGGAAGAGTTCCGTCAGCACGACGGCGTGGTGACGATATTGATGTTCTACCGTCGCAGGGCTTCGCCTAAGCACCGCTACAATATTATCGAGGATTATGGTGGAGGGGGGCACCGCACATGGCTAAGAGAACGATTACGAAGATCAACTTGTGTGTCTAGAGGTGCCCCTTGCCCCCGTATATAAAGGAGCAAGGGGGGAGGCCGGCCGGCCCTTGGGGCGTGCCAAGGAGGAGGAGTCCTCCTCCTAGTAGGAGTAGGACTCCCCTCTTTCCTACTCCTACTAGGAGGGGAAAAGGAAGGGGGAGAGGGAGAAGGAAAGGGGGGCGCCGCCCCCCCTCTCCTAGTCCAATTCGGACCAGAGGGGGAGGGGCGCACGGCCCACCCTGGCCGCCCCTCTCTCTCTCCACTAGGGCCCATAAAGCCCATTACTTCTCCCG
>NC_041380.1:382278629-382293843 GCF_002162155.2 Triticum dicoccoides
GTAACCCTCCGGCACTCCGGTTTTCTCCGAAATCACCCGGAACACCTCCGGTGTCCGAATATAGCCGTCCAATATATCAATCTTTATGTCTCGACCATTTCGAGACTCCTCGTCATGTCCGTGATCACATCCGGGACTCCGAACAAACTTCGGTACATCAAAATATATAAACTCATAATGAAACTGTCATCCTAACGTTAAGTGTGCGGACCCTACGGGTTCGAGAACAATGTAGACATGACCGAGACACGTCTCCGGACAATAACCAATAGCAGAACCTGGATGTTCATATTGGCTCCCACATATTCTACGAAGATCTTTATCGGTCAGACCGCATAACAACATACTTTGTTCCCTTTGTCATCGGTATGTTACTTGCCCGAGATTCGATCGTCGGTATCTCAATACCTAGTTTAATCTCGTTACCGGCAAGTCTCTTTACTCGTTTCGTAATACATCATCTCGCAACTAACTCATTAGTTGCAATGCTTGTAAGGCTTATGTGATGTGCATTACCGAGAGGGCCCAAAGATACCTCTCCGACAATCGGAGTGACAAATCCTAATCTCAAAATACGCCAACCCAACATGTACCTTTGGAGACACCTATAGAGCTCCTTTATAATCACCCAGTTACGTTGTGACGTTTGGTAGCACACAAAGTGTTCCTCCGGCAAACGGGAGTTGCATAATCTCATAGTCATAGGAACATGTATAAGTCATGAAGAAATCAATAGCAATATACTAAACGATCGGGTGCTAAGCTAATGGAATGGGTCATGTCAATCACATCATTCTCCTAATGATGTGATCCCGTTAATCAAATGGCAACACATGTCTATGGTTAGGAAACATAACCATCTTCGATTAACGAGCTAGTCAAGTAGAGGCACACTAGTGACGTTTAGTTTGTCTATGTATTCACACAAGTATTATGTTTCCGGATAATACAATTCTAGCATGAATAATAAACATTTATCATGATATGAGGAAAGAAATAATAACTTTATTATTGCCTCTAGGGCATATTTCCTTCAGTCTCCCACTTGCACTAGAGTCAATAATCTAGTTCACATTGCCATGTGATTTAACACCAATAGTTCACATCATCATGTGATTAACACCCATAGTTCACATCGTTATGTGACCAACACTCAAAGGGTTTACTAGAGTCAATAATCTAGTGCACATCTCTATGTGATTAACACCCAAAGAGTACTAAGGTGTGATCATGTTTTGCTTGTGAGAGAAGTTTAGTCAACGGGTCTGCCACATTCAGATCCGTAAGTATTTTGAAAATTTCTATGTCAACAATGCTCTGCATTGATCTATTCTAGCTAATTTCTCCCACTTTCAATATGTATCCAGATTAAGACTTAGAGTCATCTGGATCAGTGTCAAAACTTGCATCGACGTAACCCTTTACGATGAACCTTTTTGTCACCTCCATAACCGAGAAACATATCCTTATTCCACTAAGGATAATTTTGACCAATGTCCAGTGATCTATTCCTAGATCACTATTGTACTCCCTTGCCAAAAATAGTCTAGGGTATACAATAGATCTAGTACACAACATGGCATACTTTATAGAACCTATGGCTGAGGCATAGGGAATGACTTTCGTTCTCTTTCTATCTTCTGCCGTGGTCGGGCTTTGAGTCTTGCTCAACTTCACACCTTGTAACACAGGCAAGAATCCTTTCTTTGCTTGATCCATTTTGAACTTCTTCCAAAATTTTGTCAAGGTATGTGCTTTGTGAAAGTCCAATTAAGCGTCTTGATCTATCTCTATAGATCTTAATGCCCAATATGTAAGCAGCTTCACCGAGGTCTTTCATTGAAAAACTCTTATTCAAGTATCCTTTTATGCTATCCAGAAATTTTATATCATTTCCGATTAGCAACATGTCATCCACATATAATATCAGAAATGCTACAGAGCTCCCACTCACTTTCTTGTAAATACAGGCTTCTCCAAAAGTCTGTACAAACCCAAATGCTTTGATCACATTATCTAAGCGTTTATTCCAACTCCGAGAGGCTTGCACCAGTCTATAAATGGATCGCTGGAGCTTGCACACTTTGTTAGCTCCCTTTGGATCGACAAAACCTTCCGGCTGCATCATATACAACTCTTCTTCGAGAAATCCATTCAGGAATGCAGTTTTGACATCCATCTACCAAATTTCATAATCATAAAATGCGGCAATTGCTAACATGATTCGGACAGACTTAAGCATCGCTACGAGTGAGAAGGTCTCATAGTAGTCAATCCCTTGAACTTGTTGAAAACCTTTTGCGACAAGTCGAGCTTTGTAGACAGTAACATTACCGTCAGCGTCAGTCTTCTTCTTGAAGATCCATTTATTCTCAATTTCTTGCCGATCTTTGGGCAAGTCAACCAAAGTCCACACTTTGTTCTCATACATGGATCCCATCTCAGATTTCATGGCTTCAAGCCATTTTGCGGAATCTGGGCTCACCATCGCTTCTTCATAGTTTGTAGGTTCATCATGATCTAGTAGCATGACTTCCAGAACAGGATTACCGTACCACTCTGGTGCGGATCTTACTCTGGTTGATCTACGAGGTTCAGTAGTAACTTGTTCTGAAGTTTCATGATCATCATCATTAGCTTCCTCACTAATTGGTGTAGGTGTCACAGAAACCGGCTTCTGTGATGTACTACTTTCCAATAAGGGAGCAGGTATAGTTACCTCATCAAGTTCTACTTTCCTCCCACTCACTTCTTTCGAGAGAAACTCCTTCTCTAGAAAGGATCCATTCTTAGCAACGAATGTCTTGCCTTTGGATCTATGATAGAAGGTGTACCCAACTGTCTTCTTTGGGTATCCTATGAAGACACATTTCTCTGATTTGGGTTTGAGCTTATCAGGATGAAACTTTTTCTTATAAGCATTGCAACCCCAAACTTTAAGAAACGACAACTTTGGTTTCTTGCCAAACCATAGTTCATACAGTGTCGTCTCAACGGATTTAGATGGTGCCCTTTTTTAACGTGAATGCAACTATCTCTAATGCATAACCCCAAAACTATAGTGGTAAATCGGTAAGAAACATCATAGATTGCACTATATCCAATAAAGTACGGTTATGACGGTCGGACACACCACTACACTGTGGTGTTCCAGGTGGCGTAAGTAGTGAAACTATTTCACATTGTTTTAACTGAAGGCCAAACTCGCAACTCAAATATTTACCTCTGCGATCATATCGTAGAAACTTTTATTTTCTTGTTACGATGATTCTTCACTTCTCTCTGAAATTCTTTGAACTTTTCAAATGTTTCAGACTTGTGTTTCATCAAGTAGATATACCCATATCTGCTCAAATCATCTGTGAAGGTCAGAAAATAACGATACCCGCCGCGAGCCTCAACACTCATCGGATCACATACATCAGTATGTATTATTTCCAATAAGTCAGTTGCTCGCTCCATTGTTCTGGAGAACGGAGTCTTAGTCATCTTTCCCATAAGGCATGGTTCGCAAGCATTAAGTGATTCATAATCAAGTGATTCCAAAATCCCATCAGCATGGAGTTTCTTCATGCGCTTTACACCAATATGACCTAAACGGCAGTGCCACAAATAAGTTGCACTATCATTATTAACTTTGCATCTTTTGTCTTTAATATTATGAATATGTCTATCACTACGATCGAGATCCAATGAACCATTTTCATTGGGTGTGTAACCATATAAGGTTTTCTTCATGTAAACAGAACAACAATTATTCTCTAACTTAAATGAATAACCGTATTGCAATAAACATGATCAAATCATATTCATGCTCAACGCAAACACCAAATAACACTTATTTAGGTTCAACACTAATCCCGAAAGTATAGGGAGTGTGCGATGATGATCATATCAATCTTGGAACCACTTCCAACACACATCGTCACTTCACCCTTAACTAGTCTCTGTTCATTCTGCAACTCCCGTTTCGAGTTACTACTCTTAGCAACTGAACCAGTATCAAATACCGAGGGGTTGCTACGAACACTAGTAAAATACACATCAATAATCTGTATATCAAATATACCTTTGTTTACTTTGCCATCCTTCTTGTCCGCCAAATACTTAGGGCAGTTCCGCTTCTAGTGACCAGTCCCTTTGCAGTAGAAGCACTTAGTCTCAGGCTTAGGACCAGACTTGGGCTTCTTCACTTGAGCAACAACTTGCTTGCCGTTCTTCTTGAAGTTCCCCTTCTTGCCTTTGCCCTTTTCTTGAAACTAGTGGTCTTGTCTACCATCAACACTTGATATTTTTCTTGATTTCTACCTTCGTCGATTTCAGCATTACGAAGAGCTTGGGAATCGTTTCCGTTATCCCTTGCATATCATAGTTCATCACGAAGTTCTACTAACTTGGTGATGGTGACTAGAGAATTCTGTCAATCACTATTTTATCTGGAAGATTAACTCCCACTTGATTCAAGCGATTGTAGTACCCAGACAATCTGAGCACATGCTCACTGCTTGAGCTATTCTCCTCCATCTTTTAGCTATAGAACTTGTTGGAGACTTCATATCTCTCAACTCGGGTATTTGCTTGAAATATTAAATTCAACTCCTGGAACATCTCATATGGTCCATGACGTTCAAAACGTCTTTGAAGTCCCGATTCTAAGCCATTTAAGCATGGTGCACTAAACTATCAAGTAGTCATCATATTGAGCTAGCCAAATGTTCATAACATCTACATCTGCTCCTGCAATAGGTTTGTCACCTAGCGGTGCATCAAAGACATAATTCTTCTGTGCAGTAATGAGGATAAACCTCAGATCACGGATCCAATCCGCATCATTGCTACTAACATTTTTCAACTTAGTTTTCTCTAGGAACATATCAAAAATAAAACAGGGGAGCTAAACGCGAGCTATTGATCTATAACATAGATATGCTAATACTACCAGGACTAAGTTCATGATAAATTAAATTCAATTAATCATATTACTTAAGAACTCCCACTTAGATAGACATCCCTCTAATCCTCTAAGTGATCACATGATCCAAAGCAACTAAACCATGTCTGATCATCATGTGAGATGGAGTAGTTTCAATGGTGAACATCACTATGTTGATCATATCTACTATATGATTCACGCTCGACCTTTTGGTCTCCGTGTTTCGAGGCCATATCTGTTATATGCTAGGCTCGTCAAGTTTAACCTTAGTATTCCGCGTGTGCAACTGTTTTGCACCCGTTGTATTTGAACGTAGAGCCTATCACACCCGATCATCACATGGTGTCTCAGCACGAAGAACTTTCGCAACGGTGCATACTCAGGGAGAACACCTGTACCTTGACAATTAGTGAGAGATCATCTTATAAAGCTACCGTCGAACTAAGCAAAATAAGATGTATAAAATAAAACATCACATGCAATCAAAATATGTGACATGATATGGCCATCATCATCTTGTGCCTTTGATCTCCATCTCCAAAGCATCGTCATGATCTCCATCGTCACCGGCATGATACCATGATCTCCATCATCTTGATCTATATCAATGTGTCGTCACATGGTTGTCTCGCCAACAATTGCTCTTGCAACTATTGCTATCGCATAGCGATAAAGTAAAGCAATTATTTGGCGCTTGCATCTTATGCAATAGAGAGATAACCATAAGGCTTTTGCCAGTTGCCGATAACTTCAACAAAACATGATCATCTTATACAACAACTTATATCTCATCACGTCTTGACCATATCACATCACAACATGCCCTGCAAAAACAAGTTAGACGTCCTCTACTTTGTTGTTGCAAGTTTTACGTGGCTGCTACGGGCTTAAGCAAGAACCAATCTTACCTACGCATCAAAACCACAATGATAGTTTGTCAAGTTGGTGTTGTTTTAACCTTCGCAAGGACCGGGCGTAGCCACACTTGGTTCAACTAAAGTTGGAGAAACTGACACCCGCCAGCCATCTGTGTGCAAAGCACGTCGGTAGAACCAGTCTCGCGTAAGCGTACGCGTAATGTCGGTCTGGGCCGCTCCATCCAACAATACCGCCGAACCAAAGTATGACATGCTGGTAAGCAGTATGACTTATGTCGCCCACAACTCACTTGTGTTCTACTCGTGCACAACATCAACGCATAAAACCTGGCTCGGATGCCACTGTTGGGGAACGTAGTAATTTCAAAAAAATTCCTACGCACACGTAAGATCATGGTGATGCATAGCAACAAGAGGGGAGAGTGTTGTCTACGTACCCTCGTATACCGACAGCGGAAGCGTTATGACAACGCGGTTGATGTAGTCGTACGTCTTCACGGCCTGACCGATCAAGCACCGAAACTACGGCACCTCCGAGTTCTAGCACACGTTCAGCTCGATGACAATCCCCGGACTCCGATCCAGCAAAGTGTCAGGGAAGAGTTCCGTCAGCATGACGGTGTGGTGACGATCTTGATGTTCTACCGTTGCAGTTGCCTAAGCACCGCTACAATATTATCGAGGATTATGGTGGAGGGGGGCACCGCACACGGCTAAGAGAACGATCACGAAGATCAACTTGTGTGTCTAGAGGTGCCCCCTGCCCCCGTATATAAAGGAGCAAGGGGGGGGGAGGCCGGCCAGCCCTTGGGGCGCGCCAAGGAGGAGGAGTCCTCCTCCTAGTAGGAGTAGGACTCCCCTCTTTCCTACTCCTACTAGGAGGGGGAAAGGAAGGGGGAGGGAGAAGGAAAGGGGGGCGCCGCCCCCCTCTCCTAGTCCAATTCAGACGAGAGGGGGAGGGGGCACGCGACCCACCCTGGTCGCCCCTCTCTCTCTCCACTAGGGCCCATAAAGCCCATTACTTCTCTGGGAGGGGGGGGGGTTCCGGTAACCCTCCGGCACTCCGGTTTTCTCCGAAATCACCCGGAACACTTCCGGTGTCCGAATATAGCCGTCCAATATATCAATCTTTATGTCTCGACCATTTCGAGACTCCTCGTCATGTCCGTGATCACATCCGGGACTCCGAACAAACTTCGCTACATCAAAATATATAAACTCATAATGAAACTGTCATCGTAACGTTAAGCGTGCGGACCCTACGGGTTCGAGAACAATGTAGACATGACCGAGACACGTCTCCGGTCAATAACCAATAGCGGAACCTGGATGTTCATATTGGCTCCCACATATTCTACGAAGATCTTTATCGGTCAGACCGCATAACAACATACTTTGTTCCCTTTGTCATCGGTATGTTACTTGCCCGAGATTCGATCGTCGGTATCTCAATACCTAGTTTAATCTCGTTACCGGCAAGTCTCTTTACTCGTTTCGTAATACATCATCTCGCAACTAACTCATTAGTTGCATGCTTGCAAGGCTTATGTGATGTGCATTACTGAGAGGGCCCAGAGATACCTCTCCGACAATCGGAGTGACAAATCCTAATCTCGAAATACGCCAACCCAACATGTACCTTTGGAGACACCTGTAGAGCTCCTTTATAATCACCCAGTTACGTTGTGACGTTTAGTATCACACAAAGTGTTCCTCCGGCAAACGGGAGTTGCATAATCTCATAGTCATAGGAACATCTATAAGTCATGAAGAAAGCAATAGCAATATACTAAACGATCGGGTGCTAAGCTAATGGAATGGGTCATGTCAATCACATCATTCTCCTAATGATGTGATCACGTTAATCAAATGACAACACATGTCTATGGTTAGGAAACATAACCATCTTCGATTAACGAGCTAGTCAAGTAGAGGCACACTAGTGACGTTTAGTTTGTCTATGTATTCACACAAGTATTATGTTTCCGGATAATACAATTCTAGCATGAATAATAAACATTTATCATGATATGAGGAAATAAATAATAACTTTATTATTGCCTCTAGGGCATATTTCTTTCAGGTGTAGCCACACAAGATCTCCAATGTTGAATACTATGGGGTGCTTGTTGATGTTGCGCTTGGTCGCAAGTCGTTGTACTTGGCGCTCGATGGTGTGGCTTGTATCTTCATGCACCTTCTTTAGATGGTTCACGCGTGCACTTGCGTCCATATTAATGCGCTCTTGTAGTGGTAGAGGGAGATTGTCCAATGGGGACAAAGGGTTGAATCCGTAGACGACCTCGAAGGGGGACTTGCTGGTTGTTGAGTGTATTGCACGATTGTAGGCGAACTCGGCGATAGGTAGGCACTCCTCTCACTCTTTGATGTTCTTCTTGATGAATACTCGAAGTAGAGCGGAGAGTGTGCGGTTTGTCACCTCCGTTTGGCCGTCGGTTTGTGGATGATATGTCGTGGAGAAGAGTAGCTTGATTCCGAGCTTGGCGCACAGGGTCTTCCAAAAGTAGCTAAGGAACTTGACGTCACGGTCCGAGACGATCGTCTTTGGCACTCCATGTAGACGCAATATTTCCCTACAAAAGAGATTGGCAACATGTGAAGCATCGTCTATCTTGTTGCAAGGAATGAAATGTGCCATCTTAGAGAATCGGTCCACAACGACAAATACCGAATCCTTCCCATTTCTAGTCCTAGGCAAGCCAAGTACAAAATCCATGCTAATGTCTTCCCATGGTTGGTATGGAATTGGTAGAGGCATGTAAAGGCCATGGGATTGAGCTTTAGACTTAGCTTTGCGACATGTAGAGCATCGGTTGGTGAAGCGATTGACATCACGAAACATCTTGGGCCAATAGTAGTTCTTGGAGAGCGTAGCAAAAGTCTTGTCGCGTCCAAAATGTCCCATTAAGCCTCCTCCATGAGATTCCTGCAAAAGCAACAAACGAAGAGAAGACTCGGGGATGCAAAGCTTGTTAGCTCTCATAAGATATCCATCTTTGATGTAATAGCGTTCCCAAGATGTATGCATCGAACATTTGGCATAAGGAGTAGCAAAAGTGGGATCATGCTCATACAAGTCTTTTATGTGCTCAAAGCCAATGACATTCAACTCAAGTTGAGTAACAAGCATGCATATGCGGGAAAGGGCGTCCGCCACAATGTTTTCCTTACCTTTGATGTACTTGATGATATAAAGAAAAGACTTAATAAATCCACTCCATTTAGCATGACGTTTGTTCAACTTGGTTTGGCCCTTAAGGTACTTGAGCGTTTCATGATCGGTATGAATGATGAATTCATGAGGGCGAAGACAGTGTTCCCATTCATGCAAAACGCGTACTAAAGCATATAGCTCTTTGTCATATATGGGGTAATTGAGTTGCGCTTCGGAAAGTTTCTCACTGAAGTAAGCTATGGGGCGCTTCTCTTGCGTTAACACACCTCCTATGCCATTATCGCTAGCATCACAATGAATCTCAAAGGGTTTGTCAAAGTTGGGTAATGCAAGCACGAGAGCATGAGTAAGAAAATTCTTAAGCTCATTGAAAGCGGTATCTTGGGATGGTCCCCAAACAAAAGGCGCATTCTTCTTGCTCAAAGCATGCAAAGGAGAAACAATGGTGCTAAAATATTTCAAAAAGCGACGATAGAAACCCGCAAGGCCAAGAAAGCTACGCACTTGTTGCAAGTTAGTTGGTTGTGGCCAAGTCTTAATAGCATTGATCTTGGACTCATCAACATGAACACCCTTATAAGAAACAACAAAACCCAAGAAAACAAGCTTATCAATGCCAAAAAGGCATTTCTCCATATTAGCATAGAGATGCTCTTTTTGAAGAGTTTGTAAAACGGTTTGGACATGGGTGACATGCTCTTTGAGAGACTTGCTAAAAACAAGGATATCATCGAAGTAGACCACAACAAACACACCAATGTAAGGGCGAAAGACATGATTCATAAGATGCATAAAAGTACCCGATGCTTCCGATAGACCCATAGGCATGACTAACCACTCATACAAGCCAAACTTGGTTTTGAAAGCGGTTTTCCATTCATCACCCTCTTGTATGCGGATTTGATAGTAACCACTCTTAAGATCAATTTTTGAAAAGATAGTGGCACCACTAAGTTCATCAAGCATATCGTCAACGCGTGGAATGGGATACCTATAACGAACGGTGATAGCATTGATAGGTCTACAATCGGAGCACATGCGAAAGCTACCATCTCGTTTTGGCACAAGAATGACCGGGACGGCACAAGGGCTCAAACTTTCACGCACATGTCCATGGTCTATGAGATGCTTCACTTGCCTTTGTATTTCTTTGGTTTCTTCGGGGTTGACGCGGTAGGGAGATTTGTTCGGAAGAGGTGCTCCGGGGATGAGGTCGATGCGGTGCTCGATCCCTCGTAATGGAGGTAGTCCCGGAGGTAGCTCGTCGGGGAAAGCATCGTGAAATTCCTGCAAAAGAGAAGATAACACTAAAGGTAGAGTGTTTGAGGTGTTAGCTTGTGTTTCATTGTCCTTGCACAAAAGGACGTACTATAGGACACTAGATGGGTTCTCACACACTCCTCTTATCTCACTTTTGGTGGCAAATAGGACAAAGTTTTTCTTTTCGCTCATCGTGGAGGTGCTCGATTTGGGCTTGTGGCGCTCACTCTCTTTTTGGTGGCTCGCTCTCTCGCTATGCTCTCCACGATGGGTGGCTTGCTTGTCGATGATCACTTGGCTTGGAGACATTGGACAAAGTACGTACTCCTTTCCTTTCATCTTGAAGATGTAGTGATTCGTTCGGGCGTTGTGGATGACTCCTCTATCAAATTGCCATGGGCGTCCAAGGAGAAGGTGGCAAACGGTCATTGGAACGACGTCGCACTCCAAAGTGTCTCCGTAGGCGCCAATTTTGAAGGAGACTTGTACTCGATGCTTGACTTGGATAGTGTTGGAGTCGCTAAGCCATTGAACTTTGTATGGATGTAGGTGCTTCGGCTTAGGTAATTGGAGCTTGGAGCAAAGTTCTTCACTTGCGAGATTATGACAACTCCCTCCATCGATGATGACCTTGACGGATCGTCCATTGATGTAGGCCTTGGTATAAAAAATGTGGCATCGTTGGTCTTCTTCTTGGTGATGTTGGAGAGTTAAGACCTTAGAGAAAACAAGAGCGGGACTTGAATCTTCATCGCAAAAGACTTGTTCCTCTTCATCGTTCACTTGCCGGTGCATGGCGACTTGCTCAAGAGCGTCCATTTCTCCTTCACTCACCGAGTCGTAGGTGCCGTCGTCGTTGAGGATCATGGTCCGCTTGTTGGTGCACTCATAGGACTTGTGGCCTCGGCCTCCGCATGTGAATCATTTGAAAGAACTTGTCTTGACGGTCTCATCGGTGGGGGCTGATGATGATGAAGCTCTCGGCTTGAAGTTGCTTGTAGTAGGAGGATGACTTGGAGTTGACAAAGCTTTCTTGGAACTCGACTTGTCGATGTTGCTTGTAGAAGGCTTGGTAGACGGTGTTGGAGTCATTGAAGCTTGGTTGTTGGAGAAGCCGTAGGACTTGGATGAGAACTTGGCATACTTGAAATCGTCTTGCACTTGACGTTCCACCTTTGTAGCTTGATGCACGAGCTCGATGAGGTTTGAGTATGGTTGGAAGTCGGCGATCTTCTTGATAGGATGGTTGAGTCCATTCAAGAAACGTGCCATAGTTTGCTCATCATCTTTCGTGACATTGGCTCTTATCATGGCAATCTCCATCTCCTTGTAGTACTCTTCAACGCTCTTGGTTCCTTGCTTGAGTAGTTGGAGTTTCTTGAAGAGGTCACGGTTGTAGTAGGTAGGCATGAAGCATGCTCTCATGACATCCTTCATTTGTGCCCAAGTAGTGATGGGTGGTTCACCTCTTGCCTCTTGGCGCTCGATAACTTGTTCCCACCAAATGAGGACATAGTCTTAGAACTCAAGGGATGCCATCGCGATCTTCTTCTCTTCTTCATAGTTGTGCAAACGGAAGATTTTGTCGACCTTCAATGCCCATGATAGGTATTCTTAGGGATCGTTGCTTCCATTGAACTTGGGCATGGTGAACTTTAGCTTTCCGTAGCATTGCTCTTCATTGTGTTGGGGTCGCGGATGATGACGTCCATGTTGTTGATGATTGTCAAGCTCGTGTTGCTCTTGGTGAGGGGGGTTGTCAACCTCATGTTGCTCTTGTCATGGAGGATGTCCATTGTCTTCATGCTCTTGTTGAACTTGATGTACTTGGCGAGCTTATGGAGGAGCTTTTCAAGCTCGAGGAGGAACTTGGGGAACTTGATGATGCACGCGAGCTTGAAATCGTCGTTCGTTAGCTTCTTCGCGAAGTGCTTCTTCATGTTCACGAGCTTGTCGGCCTCGGTTGGCTATGTCTCGACTTGAATCTTGGAGGGCTTGTTGCTCCTCAAGTGCTTGAGCTTCACGGAGTAGTTGTTCTTGGCGTTGTGCCTCGACATCTTGTGCTTCTTGGTGTAGACACGCTCGCTCTTCCGCTTCATGTAGGCGTTGTCGTTGCCTTTCTTGTGCTAGCGCAAAGGCCTCTTGGGTTTGATGTTTTCGGTGCTCTTGAGAGTTGGTGTCGCATAGAGGATTGAGGCTTGCTTGACGATTGTTGCGCGCGGCACGTCGAAGAGTGTTCGTGTACTTGAGTCGGAGAGGGTGAAGTCGGAGTGTCGACTTGAGCAGCTCCTTCTTGATGAAGACGAAGTGGAAGAAGAGCGGTTGAGCAACAAAGCGTGAATCTCGTCCATTCTTGCGTCGTTCTCTTTCTTGTGATCGTTGAGCTTGTGGTCGAAGTAATCCCGTGTACGTTGCTCGGAGAGTCGCAAGTCGGCGGCGAGGTTGTCGATGCGTTCACTCATTGCTTGTTGCTCTTGATGCAAAGCACGTTGTGCACCAAAGAGGTGGCTCTTGGTAACGTAGGAGTTCATGTCATCGTCGTACTCAATGAAGAGTGGGTTGGTATAAGTACTTGGCCTATCCATCATTCCAAGAGAAAATGTGTGAGTGGGAGAAAGAGAAGAACGTATACCAAATGTACCTTGACCGAAGTTGAAAGTGGGTCAATGATCACTCCAATGTGGACAAGGAAATAACACAATTGGTACCAAGTCTTGTCGGTTTCTCACACCTACACAAGTAAAAGCTTATGGTGGAGCTTGGTTAGGATGGTGGCACAAAATTTAATGCAATTGTAAGTGAGCTTCAATAATGTTGGAAAAGATTCGCAAGTTCACAATGCAACAAGTATACCAAGCAAGATAAGGTACATGGAAACACACACATAAAAAGATAAGTGGGGTCATGCAACCAAGGATGAGCCAAAATGTGGAATCCACAAAAATGCTCTTATTGCACAACACTAGAGAGACGCTAGCACAATTGCACAATAGGCGGATACAAAGACTTGTGCACAACCTACTAAGCAAAAATGCAACGACTTCTATCCGAAGTATGCTATATGCAAGGTGTTTCTATGATATGATCCAAGATGATCTAATATGACAATCCTAATGTTGTATGATGCTATGGTTCTTGCTTAAAGCTCTTTGCTTATCTCTTCCTTTTGCTTAGAATCTTGTTTGGCTCTTTGTTGTTTGAGCTCTTTTCTCATGTAATGCTTCACGAACCAAGATAGCAATTGTGTATGCGATGAAAACCTTGTGACACAAGAGATGATACCAAGATATGCAACAATTATGTATGTATGCTATGGGAAGTATTATCACTAATGTGCACAAGTCTCGTTGCCGGCAATACTCAAAAGCTAGTCTCGATGGGTAAGCGACGCAAAGGAGTAAGGCTATGATGGCTATCAATGTAATGGCAAGAATGATAGGTCCAATACCAAGGTGAGGTTATCATTTCTTGCGTATGATATGGCGTCAAAATGGTGGCGTGAATACCAAGATGTAGTTGAGGTGGTCGTTGTTGATGACGCGTCCATGGCGAAGATGAGCGGCGGTGATGTTGATGTCGAATCGTACCTAAATAGCCGAAACACAAGTAGGATACGGGACCGCAACTCAAATTCTCAAAGCAAAATTGGACCAAAATTGTCGGAGTTGGTGTTGGTAAGCAGTGGTTGTGTATGTGGTATATGGTGGTGTTATGCGGAAGTGGTGGAGGTATGCGGAAGTATATGTGGGTACCGGAACAAAATTTGGCGAAATATGGACAGAAAACGGGCGGTGGTAAAGAAGTGATGCTGCCAGGGGCCGGATGTTCGGGCTTGATGGCTGGATGTCTGGAGTGCCGGATGTCCGGGCTATCGGGTCGGATGTCCAGGCTCGAGATCCGGGGACGAATGTGATGAACACCGCGTGGAGAGGTCAAATCTGGGCAAAATTCGGAGGAATTTCTAGATGGAAATTGGGGAAAAGTGGATGGAAAGCTAGATCTACCTGCAACACACGAAATCCGTGGATCAAATCTAACAAAACTTCATCACACAAAAAATCACAAAAAAAATTTGGGGCTATTTTTTTGGGGAAATTTTTGAATTAGGGACAAAATCAACAAAATTAGGCTAGAAAACACAACGGGGAGGCTTCGAAATCGTGATCAACGTGGCTCTAGATACCAAGATGATGTAGGGTAGAACCCTAATCGGCCGATCTTTCACGAAAGGAGCGGATCCCGCAATGAACACGAAGAACACAAGGGGGAAAACGAGGGGAAACACGAGAGGAAACACGGGAAAATCACTAAACCAACACGAAATAGTCACACATGTGCTAGATCCTTGGGTACATAAGAGATCACATGATCCACGGACAACTAAGGGCGATACAAAGGTAGCTGGTCTTCTCTGTGAGGAGGTCTTGATGTTCTTCTCCGCAAGGAGGTCTTGAATCCAAAGGGATCTTCTCCGAAGAGGGGTCGCGGTCTCTCTCGTGGAGTAGATCCGATGTGGATGAGCAATGCTCTATCTGTAAAATGAGCTAAACCAATGCTAGCCCTAGAAAGAGGGACGAGGAGAGTATTTATAGTCTAGGGGGTGAAAGGGGTACATGGGCCTCGACCCTTTACTGTGCGCAGACAGACGGGGCCGGACGCTCGGGCGTTCGTGGAAGGCTGGATGTCCGGGCTGGCGGGGGTGGTCTTGCTGCCTTCTGGATAGGTGGAGTCCGGATATCCGAGCGGGGCGCCGGATTTCCGGGCCGGGGCCGGATTTCTGGGCTGGATGCTGGATGTCCAGGCCCTGTAGACTTGGCCGCTGGCTCCTTGCTGCTGTAGACACTTCCAGGGGCCGGATGTCCGGGGCCTGGGAGTTGATCTTAACTCCTTCCGTCGGTTCTCTTCATCCGTGAACTTGGGGACTTGTACATCTTCACGTGCATCTTC
>NC_041380.1:382294001-382309770 GCF_002162155.2 Triticum dicoccoides
ATGCACAACATCTCGGACTTAGGTAGTAGCCATGTCTCATGCATAGAAAGTGGAAGTTCGGAGAGGAGTGAGCTCACCTTATCTTTGATAGCCTTGGCTCGGGCTCTTGTCATTGGTCCAAGTGGTGTCGTTGGAGGTGTAGGTGCGTCCATGGGGATGATCGTGGGTTGCTCCGCATCACTCGACCTTTCGGTCTCAGTGTTCCGAGGCCATATCTGCATATGTTAGGCTCGTCAAGTTTAACCCAAGTATTCTGCGTGTGCAAAACTGGCTTGCACCCGTTGTATGTGAACGTAGAGCTTATCACACCCGATCATCATGTGGTGTCTCGGCACGACGAACTTTCACAATGGTGCATACTCAGGAAGAACACTTATACCTTGAAATTTAGTGAGAGATAATCTTATAATGCTACCGTTGATCTAAGCAAAATAAGATGCATAAAAGATAAACATCACATGCAATCAATATAAGTGATATTATATGGCCATCATCATCTTCTGCCTTTGATCTTCATCTTCAAAGCACCGTCATGATCACCATCGTCACCGGCTTGACACCTTGATCTCCATCGAAGCATCATTGTCGTCACGCCAACTATTGCCTCCACGACTATCGCTACCACTTAGTGATAAAGTAAAGCAATTACATGGCGATTGCATTTCATACAATAAAGCGACAACCATATGGCTAATGCCAGTTGCCGATAACTGTGTTACAAAACATGATCATCTCATATAATAAAATTTAGCATCATGTCTTGACCATATCACATCACAACATGCCCCGCAAAAACAAGTTAGACGTCCTCTACTTTGTTGTTGCAAGTTTTATGTGGCTGCTATGGGTTGAGCAAGAACCGCTCTTACCTACGCATCAAAAACCACAACGCGGTATAGTGATTGCTTTTTGATCTTCAGAAAGAACCCTGTTCATTGAATCTGATTCAACTAAAGCTGGAGAAACAGACACCCACTAGCCACCTGTGTGCGAAGCGCGTCGGTAGAACCAGTCTCAGGTAAGCGTACGCGTAATGTCGGTCTGGGACGCTTCTTCCAACAATGCTGCTGAATCAAGAATCAACTAGTGACGGCAAGCAATTTGTATATACCCACACCCACAACTCCTTTGTGTTCTACTCGTGCATATAACATCTACGCATAAACCTGGCTCTGATGCCACTGTTGGGGAACGTAGTAATTTCAAAAAAAATCCTACGCACACGCAAGATCATGGTGATGCGTAGCAACGAGAGGGGAGAGTGTCGTCCACGTACCCTCATAGACCGTAAGCGGAAGCATTAAGAGAATGCGGTTGATGTAGTCATACGTCTTCACGATCCGACCGGTCCAAGTACCGAACGTACGGCACCTCCGAGTTCAGCACACGTTCAGCTCGGTGACATCCCACGAACTCCAATCCAGCAGAGCTTCGAGGGAGAGTTCCGTCAGCACGACGGCGTGATGACGGTGATGATGATGCTACCGATGCAGGGCTTCGCCTAAGCACCACTATGATATGACCGAGGTGGATTATGGTGGAGGGGGGCACCGCACACAGCTAAAAGATCAACTGATCAACTTGTGTGTCTATGGGGTGCCCCCTCCCCCATATATAAAGGAGTGGATGAGGGAAAGAGGCCGGCCCTCCTAGGCGCGCCCCAAGGGGAGTCCTACTCCCACCGGGAGTAGGACTCCAACC
Source organism: Triticum dicoccoides (assembly GCF_002162155.2). Classification (NCBI taxonomy): domain Eukaryota; kingdom Viridiplantae; phylum Streptophyta; class Magnoliopsida; order Poales; family Poaceae; genus Triticum; species Triticum dicoccoides. The sequence goes on from NC_041380.1 coordinate 382,295,703, forward strand.
CTTCCAAGAGTAGGAGTAGGAGAGAGGGGAAGGAAACGGGGGCGCCGCCCCCTCCTTGTCCAATTCGGACTAGAGGGAGAGGGGGCGCGCAGCCTGCCCTGGCCGCCCCTCCTCTTCTCCACTAAGGCCCAATAGGCCCATTACACTCCCCGGGGGTTCCGGTAACCCCCCGGTACTCTGGTATTTGTCCGAACTTGCCCGGAACCCTTCCGAAGTCCAAACATAGTCATCCAAAAAATCGATAGTTATGTCTCAACCATTTCGAGACTCCTCATCATGTCCGTGATCATATCCGGCACTCCGAACTACCTTCGGTACATCAAAACACATAAACTCATAATACCGATCGTTAAGCGTGCGGACCCTACGGGTTCGAGAACTATGTAGACATGACCGAGACTCGTCTCCGGTCAATAACCAATAGCGGAACCTGGATGCTCATATTGGCTCCTACATATTCTACGCAGATCTTTATCGGTCAAACCGCATATCAACATACGTTGTTTCCTTTGTTATCGGTATGTTACTTGCCCGAGATTCGATCATCGGTATCCTCATACCTAGTTCAATCTCGTTATCGGCAAGTCTCTTTACTCGTTCCATAATGCATCATCCCGCAACTAACTCATTAGTCAGAATGCTTGCAAGGCTTATAGTGATGTGCATTACCGAGAGGGCCCAGAGATACCTCTCCGACAATCGGAGTGACAAATCCTAATCTCGATCTATGCCAACTCAACAAGCACCATCGGAGACACCTGTAGAGCACCTTTATAATCACCAGTTACGTTGTGATGTTTGGTAGCACACAAAGTGTTCCTCCGGTACTCGGGAGTTGCATAATCTCATAGTCATAGGAACATGTATAAGTCATGAAGAAAGCAATAGCAACAAACTAAACGATCATCGTGCTAAGCTAACGGATGTGTCAAGTCAATCACATCATTCTCTAATGATGTGATCCGGTTAATCAAATGACAACTCATGTCTATGGTTAGGAAACATAACCTTCATTGACTCAACGAGCTAGTCAAGTAGAGGCAAACTAGTGACACTCTATTTGTCTATGTATTCATACATGTACTAAGTTTCCGGTTAATACAATTCTAGCATGAATAATAAACATTTATCATGATATAAGAAATATAAATAACAACTTTATTATTTCCTTTAGGGCATATTTCCTTCTATCATCTTTGCAGCATACCGGTGCTTATTTAACTGCAATGATGCTCTGGAGGCGGAGTTGCATGCACTAATGCAGGGTATGGCGTTGGCTGTGCAACATACCAATGTTCCTATTATTTTCCAACCAAACTCCTTGGAAGCATTGATGGCGTTGTTGGGGGATAATCTGTCCCGGTCAGTATATGGGCATTTTATAGGTGAGATTAAGCATCTTATAGTAGATCGCGAGTTTATTCCTCAAAAACTAAAGCAAGAGCAAAATAGGGTAGCGGATCGTTTGGCAGTGTATAGTCATACGGAGAGTACTATGATACGTCTCTGTCGTATCTACTTTTCCAAACACTTTTGCCATTGTTTTGGACTCTAACTTGCATGATTTGAATGGAACTACCCCGGACTGACGCTGTTTTCACCAGAATTGCCATGGTGTTATTTATGTTCAGAAACAAAAGTTCTCGGAATGACGTGAAACTTCACGGAGACTATTTTTGGAAATAATAAAAAATACTGGCAAAAGATCAAGACCAGGGGGCCCACACCCTAGCCACGAGGGTGGGGGCGCACCTGCCCCCTGGGCGCGCCCCTACCTCGTGGGCCCCCTGGAGCTCCTCCGACCTCAACTCCAACTCTATATATTCGTGTTCGGAGAAAAAAAATCAAGGAGAAAGATTCATCATGTTTTACGATACGGAGCCGCCGCCAAGCCCTAAACTCTTTCGGGAGGGCTGATCTGGAGTCTGTTCGGGGCTCCGGAGAGGGAAATCCATCGCCATCGTCATCATCAACCATCCTCCATCACCAATTTCATGATGCTCACCGCCGTGCGTGAGTAATTCCATCGTAGGCTTGCTGGACGGTGATGGGTTGGATGAGATTTATCATGTAACCGAGTTAGTTTTGTTAGGGTTTGATCCCTAGTATCCACTATGTTCTGAGATTGATGTTGCTATGACTTTACTATGCTTAATGCTTGTCACTAGGGCCCGAGTGCCATGATTTCAGATCTGAACCTATTATGTTTTCATGAATACATGAGAGTTCTTGATCATATCTTGCAAGTCTATAGTCACCTACTATGTGTTATGATCCGGCAACCCCGAAGTGACAATAATCGGGACCACTTCCGGTGATGACCGAAGTTTGAGGAGTTCATGTATTCACTATGTGTTAATGCTTTGGTCCGGCACTCTATTAAAAGGAGGCCTTAATATCCCTTAGTTTCCGCTAGGACCCCGCTGCCACGGGAGGGTAGGACAAAAGATGTCATGCAAGTTCTTTTCCATAAGCACGTATGACTATATTCAGAATACATGCCTACATTACATTAATGAATTGGAGCTAGTTCGTGTCACCCTAGGTTATGACTGTTACATCATGAACCACATCCGACATAATTCTCTATCACCGATCCATTGCCTACGAGCTTTCCATATATTGTTTTTCGCTTATTTACTTTTCCGTTGCTATTGTTATCATCACTACAAAATACCAAAAATATTACTTTTGCTACCGTTACCTTTTGCCACCATTACCACTACTATCATATTACTTTGCTACTAAACACTTTGCTGCAGATATTAAGTTTCCAGGCGTGGTTGAATTGACAACTCAACTGCTAATACTTGAGAATATTCTTTGGCTCCCCTTGTGTCGAATCAATAAATTTGGGTTGAATACTCTACCCTCGAAAACCGTTGCGATCCCCTATACTTGTGAGTTATCAAGACTATTTTCTGGCGCCGTTGCCAGGGAGCATAGCTCTATTCTTTGAGTCACTTGGGATTTATATCTGCTTATCATTATGAAGAACTTGAAAGATCCAAGAACCAAGATTTATCCCTCAACTACAAGGGGGGGTAAGGAACTGCCATCTGGCTCTGCACTTGATTCACCTTCTGTTTTGAGTAAGCTTGCGACACCCAAACCTGCTTCTGCTATTAATTCTGATATGTCACATATTATTGATGATGCCACTTCTGCTATGCATGATACTTATGATGAAACTACTTCTATGCCTGATACTACTATGCCACTCGGTGAATTTCTTGATGAACAACTCGCTAGGGCTAGAGAGAATGAAATTATTGAAACTGGTAATACTGATGAAAGTGATTATGAAGGCTCTCCTAATAAAAAAGAATTACCTGTTGTGCCTAAGGGCTATGTTATGGATGAAGAAACTAAAAGAGACTTCCTTGCTTGCAATGATAGAAGTGATCTTAAGAAATTATTAGCTAAGCTTGAACAAAAAATTCTGAATGCTAGAATGAATTATGATCCTGCTTATACTACTTCACCTATCTTTGTTAATGATAAGGACTATGAATTTTTTATTGATCCTGATATAATTACTTTGGTTGAATCTGATCCTTTTTATGGCTATGAATCTGAAACTGTTGTGGCACATCTTACTAAATTAAATAATATAGCCACTGTTGGAGTAATCGACCACGGGTACCCCGAGGACGGCAAGACGATATTTGAAGACATCGGGGCTAGCAAAGCCCCTCAGTCCGACTGCGCCAGCCAGCCGGCTACCGACTTCGCCAACCAGCCGGCTGCCGACTGCAGCCCGAAGCGACATCGACAAGACACCGACGAGACGATCGTACCGGAGCACTATTCACGTGTCATCTCAGCCATCTTGTATAGTGTCATTTGTCCCCTGGCACTATTTATGAAGTGACCCAGTGGACAAGGATGACATGCACCATGCCTTACCCATGCTCACTACCAAGGTTACATCCTAAGCTACCCTCTCCTATATAAAGAGGCACACATCCATCCATCCAGGGAGGATGGACTCCCACGGCCACATTCATATGGCCACAAGGCCACTCATGGCCATACACGACCACTAGAGCCGGCCGTACGCCTGCATATACTAGATCAGATGCACTTGGCACTGAGCTCAGATACAGCTCCAGGAGCACTTTGTATTGCCCGATGTACACCCTAGATAGATACACTCAGACATGCAGCAGTAGGAGTATTATCTCTCTGGAGAGCTCCGAAGCTGGGTAAACCACCGCGTGCTACTCGCATACCCACTCCCGGTCCTATCAGCAGCAGTCTTACCCTCACACTAAGCCCTTGTGGCATCTGTCGAGTCGCAAGCCCCCCGTGAGAATACCACGACAGCCACCCTGTTCACTAATGATGAGAGAACTTGCTACTTTTATATCCTTAAATATTTCCGTTCTCATTAAAGGGTGATGCTAAGATATGGTTTAATTCTCTTGATCCTGGTTGTGTGCGTAGTCCCCAGGATATGATTTATTACTTCTTTGCTAAATATTCCCCTTCTCATAAGAAATAAGCTGCTTTAAGGGAAATTTATAATTTTGTGCAAATTGAAGAAGAGAGTCTCCCACAAGCTCGGGGGAGGCTTCTCCAATTACTTAATGCTTTGCCTAATCATCCTATTAAAAAATGAAATACTTGATATCTTTTATAATGGACTAACCGATGCTTCCAGAGATTACCTAGATAGTTGTGCTGGTTCTGTTTTCAGGGAAAGAACACCGGATGAAGCTGAAATTCTATTGAATAATATGTTGACAAATGAAAAATAATTGGACACTTCCCGAGCCAACTCCTGAGCCTATTCCTAAACCAACTCCGAAGAAAAGAGGTGTTCTATTTCTCAGTCCTGAAGATATGCAAGAGGCAAAGAAATCCATGAAAGAAAAGGGTATTAAAGCCGGAGATGTTAAGAATTTACATCCTATTGAAGAAATACATGGTCTTAATTTACCGCCTATTGAAGAAACACATGGACTTTATAACCCGCCACAGGTAGTAAAGGTAAATTCTCTCTATAGATATGATAAAGCTGAAATCCCATTTACTAAGTTTGCTAGCCCATGCTTAGATGAGTTTGATAAATTTATGGTTAAGCAAGAAGACTTCAATGCTTATTTTGGTAGAGAATTAAAACGCAGTGCTGATATGCTTGAACACTTGGGTGATTATATGGCTAATGTCAAAGGTGAACTTAAACTTATTAGTAAACATGCTTCTATGGTTACCACTCAAGAATAAGGACTATGCTGTTAGAGTGGCTACTAGAACTGGTAAAATGACTCAGGAACCTTTGTATCCTGAAGGCCACCCTAAGAGAATTGAGTAAGTTTCTCAGAGAAATAATATAGATGCATGTAGTCCTTCTAAAAGGAAGAAAAGGAAAAATGATAGGACTTTGCATGCTTCTAGTGAACCTATTGCTGAAACACCTAAGAATCCAAATGATATTTCTATTTCTGATGCTGAAACACAATCTGGTAATGAACCTGAAACTAGTGATAATGTTAATGATAATGTTCATGATGATGCTCAACCTAGCAATGATAATGATATAGAAATTGAACCTGTTGTTGATCTTGATAACCCACAATCAAAGAATCAACGTTATGATAAGAGAGACTTCGTTGCTAGGAAACATGGTAAAGAAAGAGAACCATGGGTTCAAAAACCCATGACTTTTCCTCTCAAACCATCCAAGAAAAAGGATGGTGAGGATTTTGAGCGCTTTGCTGAAATGATTAGACCTATCTTTTTGCGTGTGTGATTAACTGATATGCTCAAAATGGATCCTTATGCTAAGTGCATGAAAGAAATTGTTACTAATAAAAGAAAGATACCGGAAGCTAAAATTTCCACCATGCTTGCTAATTACACTTTTAAGGGTGGAATACCTAAGAAGTTAGGAGATCCAGGAGTACCCACTATACCATGCTCCATTAAAAGAAATTATGTTAAAAATGCTTTATGTGATCTTGGAGCCGGTGTTAGTGTTATGCCTCTCTCTTTATATCGTAGACTTGATTTGAATAAGTTGACACCTACTGAAATATCTTTGCAAATGGCTGATAAATCAACTGCTATACATGTTGGTATTTGTGAGGATGTGCGTGTTGTGGTTGCAAACGTTACTATTTTAACGGACTTTGTTATTCTTGATATTCCCGAGGACGATAGTATGTCTATTATTCTTGGAAGACCCTTTTTGAATACTGCAGGAGCTGTTATTGATTGCACCAAAGGCAATGTCACTTTTCATGTTAATGGTAATGAGCATACGGTACACTTTCCGAGGAAACAACCTCAAGTTCATAGTATTAATTCTATTGGAAAAGTTCCATCGATTATTTTGGAGGTTTTGAATTTCGTCTTCCTACTGTCAAGAAGAAATATGATATTCTAATTATTAGGGATGTGCATATCCCCGTTGAGGTAACATAGTGTTATTCGAAATTTCTCCGGTTCCATGTTATTCGGAATGAGTTTGTTAACAAGACTTGATCAACCTAGTTAATGGATTCCTTTTGATGATCATGAGATGGATGAAGTTAGAAAGAACAACCTTCTGCGCCCTCCTTTCACTTTCTGTTATTTATATTAAGTAAAGTAAAAATAGTATTTTCTGTCTGTTATCTGAATTATCCATGCAATATAAAAATACCCCGAAAATAAAAGTTCTCCAAATGCCCTGAAATTTAAATATGTTTTTTTCTGGAATATTTGAGAATATCGGGCACTGAGAACATAGCAAGGGGAGCAAGCACCTGGCCACGAGGGTCCATGGCGCACCCACCCCCTGGGTGCCCCCTGCCTCATGGGCCCACGGTGGCCCTCCTCCACTTATTCCTGCACCCACACACTCCTTCCTCTCACAAACACCATTATCCAGCTCAAGCACGAGTTCTAGCTCATTTTGCTGCGATTTTTGATCTCCTTGCTCAAAGCACCTCTCACAAAACTGCTTTGGGGGATTGTTCCTTGGTATGTGACTCCTTCATTGGTCCAATTAGTTTTTGTTCTAGTGCTTTATTCATTGCAAATTTGTGCTGTCTAGGTGACCATGTTCTTGAGGTTGCATGTCAAATTTATATGGTTCCAAGTAGTTCTAATGCATGATACATGCTCTAGGCACTTGTAGGAGTAGTTGCTATCAATTTTGTTGAGTTTGCTTTACTTTTATTTGAAGTTACTAAAAATTTCAGAAAATAGTGAAGAGATTTTTGAGGGGCTCATGGAGCCGAAGCTCAAAGGAAAAGCAAAATGAAGAAGCAGAGAGGCCCAAATATAATCTGCCTCGCACCACGGAGGTTCGGCCGTGTGAATGGCCTTCCGATGATTTCTTGAAAGCAGCCGGGATTTATGATGATGAATTGGCTAAGAATGCAGGCCTCACCGACTTCCTCTGTGACCAACGCGAATAGTATCTCTTACTCACCAATACTTTTGTGCAAAACTTCTACTATTATCCTAGGGAATCACCTCCTTCAGTAGAGTTTCATTTATATGATGTGGTTAAGAAGATGTCACTATATGAATTTTGCAGGGTTTACAAAATACCTTTCGAGGGTAGCTTAGAGGAACCACATCGTAGAGATGTGGACGGGTTTATTGACACTATCACTGTAGGGGAAACTAGGAAAGTTTCTGATGCAAGAATCACTAGCATACATTTTCCTGTTTTACGCTACTTTGCAATATTTGCTAGTCGTTGCTTAATTGGTCGTGGAAACTGTGGAAACCTTAGTGTTCCTGATATTTTTATTTTGTTCCATGGTTTATTCCGTGATGACTCTGTTAGTATGGGCGGTATTATTGCTAAACGGTTAAGTCTGAACCATACAAAGGGCCCCATCTTTGGAGGTATCTATGCTTCATGCCTTGCTGTATACTATAACATACCTATTAGGCACTATGAAAAAGAAGAAAAATTGCTGCCTACTGTTTATTTAGATTATAAGAGTATGGTAGCGCATGATTTTATTGTAAAGAATAGGGAAGGGGATCTTAAATACCAATTGTTCTTTGATAAGCGTCATCCTGAGACTATCACTTTGTCTGCTCCTTCCTTGTTTAATTTATCTACAGGCCAGTACCTCGTCTCGCCGAAGGCTATTCACGCCTACCGGAACCCTACACCAGCCACAGAGCCAGAGTCGGAACCACAATTTGATCCTCCACGACAGTCTAATTACCAATGGGATCCAAAGATGATTGCCAACCAGTGGCCATCAGAGTCTTCTTCTTTGCAGTACGACCCCAACTATTACTTTGGATATCCGCCAGGCCAGTCGTGGCCATAGACCAACTTAGGACAAAAGCCTAAGATTGGGGGGTACGTATTTCCCACCGACATTAAATTCATGTTCACACACTCATTGCTAGTTGTCGGTGCTCATACTTTTTCATTGTATCATCCATGTTAGTTTATTTTCTCTTTTTATGCTTTCTTCTTGTGTGTTTGATAAACCTTAAGAAAAAAATAGTTGTAGCTTTTAATTAGTTTACTTTCCATGCTTGTAGTAGTAATTAAAAAGAAAACCCAAAAAGATTTCTTATTCTTCTTTTGCTTGTTGGGAGCTTTCCCGAGTATATAGTTTTATTTCTTTTCTTTTCTTTGGGGGTCGATAGGAGAAGATCATGATTAAATTGTTGAAGTGGCTCTTTTATGCATTATTGTTGATCTGACAAAAGAGCCCATATTGCCTTGTCTTCTCCTGTTTATTGAATGCTTGCAGATTCCAGCTTAGTCCAATGCACGTGCACTATTATTATTATCCACATCGTTCGGTCATGCAAGTGAAAGGCAACTATGATGATATATGATGGACTGATTGAGATGAGAGAAGCTGGTATGGACTCGACCTCTCTTGTTTTTGTAAATATGATTGGTTCATCGTTCTTGATTCAACCTATTATGAATAAACATGTTTGCGATGACAATTAGAGATCATAGTTTCTTATGCCATGCTTAATTAGCTAGGGGCTTATAATGGTTTACCTTGTGTGCCAACATGCTATTAAAATGGTTGTGATGTGGTATGATAGGGTGGTATCCTCCTCTGAATGATTTAAGTGACTTGACTTGGCACATGTTCACGCATGTAGTTGAAACAAAATCAACATAGCCTTCACGATATTTATGTTCATGGTGGATTATATCCTACTCATGCTTGCACTCAATGTTCACTAACTTTAATGCATGTTCATGGCTGTTGTCGCTCTCTAGTTGGTCGCTTCCCAGTCTTTTGCTAGCCTTCACTTGTACTAAGCGGGAATACTGCTTGTGCATCCAACTCCATAAACCACAAAGTTATGCCATATGAGTCCACTATACCTTCCTATATGCGCTATCTCCCTGCCGTTTCAAGTAAATTTGTATGTGCCAAACTCTAAACCTTCAAATAAATATCCTGTTTTGTATGCTCGAATAGCTCATGTATCAACTAGGGTCGTCCGTATCTTCCATGTTAGGCGGGTTATTCTCAAGAGGAGTGGACTCCGCTCCTCACTCACGAGAAAATGGCTGGTCACCGGGATGCCCAGTCCCAGTCCCATGCTTTATGCAAATCAAATCAAAATAATTGCAAACAAAACTCCCCCTGGGACTCTTGTTAGTTGGAGGCACTCGTTGTTTCGAGCAAGCCATGGATTAATGCTTGTTGGTGGAGGGGGAGTATAAACTTTACCATTCTGTTTGGGAACCGCCTATAATGTGTGTAGCATGGAAGATATCGCCATCTCTTGGTTATTATGTTGACAATGAAAGTATACAGCTCAAAATATTATTCATCTCTATTTTAAAACCAAGCTCTGGCACCTCTACAAATCCCTGCTTCCCTCTGCGAAGGGCCTATCTATTTACTTTTATGCTGAGTCATCCTCCTCTTATTAAAAAGCACCCGCTGGAGAGCACCTCTGTCATTTGCATTCATGACTGATTAGTTTACATCGAGTATGACTTGACTGGATCTCTTTTACCATGAATTACAATGTCTAGTCAGTCCTTGATCTTTAAAGGTGCTCTGCATTTATGTTTTGCGGTCTCAGAAAGGGCTAGAAAGATACCATCTTGTTATATCATATTATGATTGTTTTGAGAAAGTGTTGTCATCTGAGATTTATTATTATTGCTTGCTAGTTGATTATGCCATTGATATGAGTAAACATGAGACCTAAGCGTTATTGTGAATATGGTTAGTTTATAATCTTTGCTGAAAACTTGAATGCTGGCGTTACATATTTACAACAACAAGAGCAAACACAGTTTGTAAAAGTTTTTCTTTATCACTTTCAGTTTGTCAACTGAATTGCTTGAGGACAAGCAAAGGTTTAAACTTGGGGGAGTTGATACGTCTCCGTCATATCTACTTTTTTCAAACACTTTTGCCCTTGTTTTGGACTCTAACTTGCATGATTTGAATGGAACTAACCCGGACTGACGTTGTTTTCAGCAGAATTGCCATGGTGTTATTTATGTGCAGAAACAAAAGTTCCTGAAATGACGTGAAACTTCACGGAGACTATCTTTAGAAACAATAAAAAATACTGGCAAAAGATCAAGACCAGGGGGCCCAGACCCTAGCCACGAGGGTGAGGGGCGCGCCTGCCCCCCTGGGCGCGCCCCCCCTACCTCGTGGGCCCCCTGGAGCTCCTCCGACCTCAACTCCAACTGTATATATTCGTGTTCGGAGAGAAAAAAATTAAGGAGAAAGATTCATCGTGTTTTACGATACGGAGCCGCCGCCAAGCCCTAAACTCTCTCGGGAGAGCTGACATGGAGTCCGTTCGGGGCTCCGGAGAGGGGAATCCATCGCCATCGTCATCATCAACCATCCTCCATCACCAATTTCATGATGCTCACCGCCGTGCGTGAGTAATTCCATCGTAGGCTTGCTGGACGGTGATGGGTTGGATGAGATTTATCATGTAATCGAGTTAGTTTTGTTAGGGTTTGATCCCTAGTATCCACTATGTTCTGAGATTGATATTGCTATGACTTTGCTATGCTTAATGCTTGTCACTAGGGCCCGAGTGCCATGCTTTCAGATCTGAACCTATTATGTTTTCATGAATATATGAGAGTTCTTGATCCTATCTTGCAAGTATATAGTCACCTACTATGTGTTATGATCCGGCAACCCTGAAGTGACAATAATCGGGACCACTTCCGGTGATGACCGTAGTTTGAGGAGTTCATGTATTCACTATGTGTTAATGCTTTGGTCCGGTACTCTATTAAAAGGAGGCCTTAATATCCTTAGTTTCCGCTAGGACCCCGCGGCCACGAGAGGGTAGGACAAAAGATGTCATGCAAGTTCTTTTCCATAAGCACGTATGACTATATTTGGAATACATGCCTACATTACATTGATGAATTGGAGCTAGTTCATGTCACCCTAGGTTATGACTATTACATGATGAACCACATCCGGCATATCTCTATCACCGATCCATTGCCTACGAGCTTTCCATATATTGTTCTTCGCTTTTTTACTTTTTCGTTGCTATTGTTATTATCACTACAAAATACCAAAAATATTACTTTTGCTACCATTACCTTTTGCCACCATTACACTACTATCATATTACTTTGCTACTAAACAATTTGCTGCAGATATTAAGTTTCCAGGTGTGGTTGAATTGACAACTCAGCTTCTAATACTTGAGAATATTCTTTGGCTCCCCTTGTGTCGAATCAATAAATTTGGGTTGAATACTCTACCATTGAAAACTGTTGTGATCCCCTATACTTGTGGGTTATCATACTACTGCCGTATGGCTTCAGCGTGGACCACCTTGTATTGAGGAGTTGGTTTCTCTCGATTGTAACCCTTATGCATATGGAATAAAACTCTTTACCCCCGCAAAAAAAGAGATGAAGGCAGGAGAAACAATGTAGCCCGGGGGTTACCAAGTGAGGGAGTGTCTCTCGGCAAAGCCATTGTGTTCTTCCTCCTTGGTGTACACGCTGGCATAACTGTGAGCAAGAAGGGAGCATAAAATCCCGAGGAGGAGCATAAAGTCCTCTGGAAGCGTAAAATTGAGTTGAGGGAGGGAAATAGATCCTCTAACATGAAGCAGGGAAGTCACCTAAGAGCAACTCCAATGGGGCGACCCATTTCGTTCGCCGCTGTCCGTTTGGGTCGGTGCAGACAGAAAAGTCGGCCCAACGCGCCGACCCAAACGGACGCTCGTCCGCTTTCGTCCGCCTGCCGACCCATTCTTGGCCTATTTTTGAGCTGGATTTATGTCGGCGCGGACACAAGACGGATGCGCGCGCGCTCGCCCTCTTTCCTCCCCGGGCCCGCTGGTCGGTGGCACATCGACCTTTCCACATCGAACAGCACACCCTCCCCCCGCCTGCTTCGTCGCTGACGCCGACGACCATTTTTTCCGATAAAAAAGGATATATAGATAGTTTTAGCGTACACAGATAAAAGAAAAGACCAACTACTCGTCGCTTTCCGACTCCAACTCGGTAATGTCCTCCTCCGACGTCTGAATGTAGGCGTCAGCGTGCTGCTTGTCTTCGAAGTCCCAACCTGACGTTTCTCATGGCTTCAGTTTCAATTGAGCGGCCTACTTCCGTGCATGCTTGTCCTCCCGATAGGCGTCCCTCTCCGTCCTCCTCGCGTCCCTCTCCATCCTCCTTTGCTTGTAGAACTGGCGCTCGTCGACGATGTCCTGCGGGAAGCATTCACACCACACCACCATGGCTTCACGTCCATCTCTGTCCTGGCGAGGCGATGCTGCCGCCTCCGGTGGACACGACGATCCTCGTCGGTGAAAAGCCGCGGGAGAGGCACGAGATCCTGCGCCCGCTGGCTTGACATGTCGGGAAAATTCATATCCCGACAAGGCCTCTGGAGGCGCCACGCCGCCGCGTCGTGCGTGCGGTCCGCCTCCTCCGCGATGTCGAAGGTGCTGAGGATGAGATGTTTCTCGCCGAACCAGATCTCGAAGGAGAAGGCGCTGGAGTGGTGCTCGCGGACTCCGTGAAAATCTAAAGCGCCCAGGCAGCGCATCGACATGGTGGCGCAGAGGCGGCGAGGCTAGTGAGGAGGGGGCGAGACGAGTGGGTGGCGGACAGAGTGTGAAAGGAGCGTCTTCTTATAACGAGTGCCGGCCGCGGCGCACGCGCGAACCTTTCCCGCGCGCTGGAGCACCAAAACCAGTGCGCGCTAGGCCGCTTTTCCCCCGCGTGCTGGAGCGCCAAAACCAGGGCGACGGCATAGCCGCTGGCATGATCTAAGCGCGCGCGGTCATGAAATGGGTCGGTCCGTTGAACGCACTGCCGACCCAAATCTAAAAGAGGACGAACGGCGGGCGGGCGGCCGACCCAAACGGACAAAAACGCCGTCCGTTTGGGTCGGCCCATTGGAGTTGCTCTAAGCTACAGTTTTCTAACTTCCCTCCTTCACATCCATATGATTAAGACTAAAATGACTTGAATTAATTTGCAAATTATAAATCTACTTTATACATTTATAAAATTCACATACAAACAAAATTATGATGCAATAAAATTGATTTTTAATTTATTTATATCAACAATAAATGTGTACAGTAGATAAATACAGTGTTCGCTACAGTGTCCGTGACTTTTCTTCTCTGTTTTACACTAGATTGCACTGTAACTTAGGTGACTTTCCTCCTTCATTTTAGAGGATCCACTTCCGCGAGGGCTGGCATGTTGCAGCTCCAACAGAACTTAAAAGCCCATTTTCTTTCTTTTCGAAAACCAAATTTTCAAGCCTTCCAGTAAAGTCCATTTTGAAGTTAAACTTGAGCCGGCTTATAGTTAAGTTAAGAGCATCTCTAGTGGATCATCTATATGGACGTGTATAGCAAATATACACGATGCCAACTAAAAAATTACTCCCAGCGACTCATGTAAAAGGGCGTGTAAACATCCACGCCCAGTCCATGACGGTATGAGGCATGGAAATATACACGAGCAAGCCACGCTCATCAGCTCGCGGAAACGAGACGGCTGCTTCATCCCGCGCCCGCCCGGAGGAAGAATCGGAGGAGCTCGCCCCCAGGTCGCCGTCGCGTTTCTTCTCCGGCCGTCGCC
>NC_041380.1:382310053-382351037 GCF_002162155.2 Triticum dicoccoides
GTGGGAAGGCTGTGCGGGCAGCGGGTGGCGATAGCTGCGGGCAGTGTCGTGCGAGATGCGGGCGGCGGGGCAGCGCTGTGCGGGCGGCGGGGTGCGGGATGCGGGCGGCGGAGTGCGGGTGCGGGCGGCGCTAGCTGCGGCCTGGGGAGAGGTAGGAGGTCAACAGGCTGGGGAGGCCGGCGGCCTGCGGCCTGGGGAGAGGAGTGAGGTCGACGGGCAGGGGAGAGGCAGCTCTGAATCGAAGCAGTGAGGCCGAGTGGGTGGGGAAAAGCAGAAAATTGCAATGCTTTCTCCATCTGGTGTTGATATTTGGTATTTGTCTATTGCAAATTGTTGCTTGGCCATGTCAATTTGATGTCAGATTATGGTCTAAAATAGCTATGCATTGGTTGCTTGCAGATGGATGGTGACCAAAGCTTCTTGGACACCATTGGTTTTGGTTACACATAAACACAACCAGATAGTCCAATTGGAGAGCGGGCAACTCCATCAACTCAGCATCGTTCTGCAATAACAGAGAAAGGAAAATCCAACAAAGGAAAAAATTGGTCTAGTGATGAGGACAAGGTTCTCATAGCAGCATGGGCAAATACAAGTTTGGATATCGTTGGGACAGATCAAAATCGAGATGCTTATTGGGATAGAATTTCAGAGTACTACAACACACACAAGGAATCATCATGGCCGGAGCGTAATGCTAATGCAATCAATGGCCGTTGCACAACGATTAACAGAGAGACCTCTAAATTTTGTGGTTGCCTTCAGCAGATTTTAAATAGGCAAGAAAGTGGAAGGACTATAGAAAAAAAGGTATGCGCATTTCTTGTAATTCTATATGTGATGTGCAATATTCTATATGTGTTGTGCTTATTTTGACAACATATTTATATGTGCAGACAAACGATGCACACATTTTGTTCAAGGAAATGGATCTTAAAAAAAGAAGCCTTTCACACTGATGCATTGCTATGTAGAGTTTTCGAAGTATCCAAAGTGGCGGACAAGAGAAGTTGAAACTTCTCTTAAGAAACAAAAGAAGACCATTGATGCAAGTCCGGGCACAGCCACCAATGATCTGGGTGATGCATCCTCGGTACGTACTGATGCTACCTCGATACGCACTGATGCTCTTGAACATGAGAAAAGACCTGATGGTGTGAAGAAGGATAAGAGAGGTAAAGCTGATGACAGTGCTTGCAAGCTGTCATTAGAAACTGTGTGGGCAGCAAATCTAGAGAAGGATGAGATCAAAGAGGCGGCAAGAAATGCTCGCTACGCACAGCAATTGGAATTGCGAAAAGAGGAGATTGCACTCAAAAAGAATGAAGATGCACGAAATGAGAGGGAGGATGCACGGAGACAGTTTGAATTAGATGAGAGGGTCATGCTCATCGACACTAGTGGTATGACTGATGTGCTAAAGCAGTTCTACCAAGATAAGCAGAAGGAGATCCTTGCTCGCGGCCTGGGGTAATGTGAACTATATGTTGTAGTTGTAAGAACTATTTACTGCTTTCTGCTAGTTGAGGACATGGATTACATCACTCATTGCATAAATATTTTTTTTGATAGCTGCATTACAAAGACATGGATTACATCACTCATTGCATAAATTAAAACTACATGAAAAGAAATGGATTACAAACTTATAACTAGGACATCACTCGTTTCCAAACTTTTGCCACACATGGTCAATTAGATCAAGTTTAAGCTGATCATGTTCATCCAAATTTCTAATCCGGTGAGTCATCTGAATAAAAGAGCTCAGTTCTTCCGCATGAGTACGAGAGACTATGACTCTTTCTCCCATTGCCTCAAAAGTGCAGCTTTGCCGATCAGTTTGTCGCTCCTCTTCAACTATCATATTGTGCATTATGACACAAGCTTTCATGACATCAGTGATTTCTTTACGTTTCCATCCTTTAGAAGGTCCACGAACAATGACAAAACGGGATTGCAGAACTCCAAAGGCTCGTTCCACATCTTTCCTAGCCCCCTCTTGCTTCTTGGCAAAAGTTTTATGCTTTCTGCTAGTTGGAGCTAGTATGCTCTTCACAAATGTTGCCCATCGTAGATAGATACCATCTGCAAGGTAATACCCCATTTGTGTACTGATGGCCATTGATGCTATAATTCACTGGAGGAGTTTGGCCTTCGGCTAGCTTTGTAAAAATAGGAGAACGTTGAAGAACATTTATATCATTCAGAGACCCTGGTAAACCAAAATAAGCATGCCAAATCCAAAGATCTTGTGAAGCAACTGCTTCCAAGATAATATTGGGCTCGCTCACATGGCCTTTAAACATGCCATGCCATTTTTGGGGCAATTTTTCCACCCTCAGTGCATGCAATCTATGCTCCCTAACATACCAGGAAATCCTCTTTCCTCCCCTATTGCAAGTAACCTAGCAATGTCTTCTTCATTTGGAGATCTCAGGTTCTTTTTCCCAAAAACTTCACAAACTTTGATCACAAATTTCTTGCAAGACTCTAAATTAGTCAACTCAGCGGACCGGATGTACTCATCAACACCATCAGCTGCTAATCCATATGTTAGCATACGCATTGCCGCAGTCATCTTTTGCAGAGGATGTAACCCAAGAGCTCCAGAAGCACTTCTTTTTTGTGTAAAAAAACCATCATAGTCATGCTCAAGTATACCATCAGCTATGCGGTTGAACAAAGTACGCGACATCCTAAATCTGTGCATAAAAAGTAAATGAGACAGGGAAATGAAAAAATGACCAAAGCAGAGAAGTGTACTAATTACGAACCTTCGTCGAAACAAATGTTCGGGAAAGCGAGGAATCTCTTTGAAGTAGTCGTCCCACAGAAGAACAAATCCGGCATCTCTTCCTCGATCGATTGACTGACGTCCATGCTTGGAACCGCCATGGCGTCGAGCGTTCTTCCTCTCTTGCTCCTCGCGCTCGGCGAATGCTGCAAGTATGAGTTCATCGTCGCCAGATGAAGATGACGAAGAACTCATGTCCCAAGTGGATGAGTTCATTGTGTTGCGTGAGAAACGATAGAGAAATCTAGGTGAGAAGAGAAGTCACAGGTAGAAGTGTGCTGGAAGAGAGGTGGTAGGGGTGGTTTATATAGATCGGAAATATGGCCATTAAAAATATAGCCGTTGGAAATATAGCCGTTTGAAAATATAGCCGTTGGAAATATATACATCCTAATTTACACGTTTCAGTGAAAAACTGCGAGGTGTATAATTTAGCAAGGTGTATATGATCGTGTATATGGAGATATACACGTCCAAATTTACACCATCCACTAAAGATGCTCTAAGAGCTGCTTGAAAGAAGTGGCCGTAGGTGTTGAGGTTGAGGCGTTGAGCATATGATGCAATATTCGCAGCATCTTTATATCCTGCCGTGCAGCGGAAACTATATACGAGAAATAACCAGTCAAACGCAGATGACACGGCAATCATTCGGCATCAAACCGAGCAAAAGTCCTGTAGTGACGCGACAAGCGAGCTCAGAACAACCTGAGCTTCGGAGTTGACCGACGGGTCGGTCGGCTCCTCCGTGTCCCACGTCGCTGTCGCGTCCCGCCGGTGGCTTCCTCCTCTTCCCACGGGCCACGGCGACGCGCCACCGTCTCCCTCCCGTCCGCCAGGTCCAAAGTCTCCTCTACATACAAGCTAGAATAGCTTAAACCCGCGCGTCCTCAACCGCAAGGTCCTGGTGCGAGCTCCAAGAACCGAGGAGGAGCCAGCCGCGGCGGGGACGATCGATCGATGGAGGCTGCGGTGGCGGTGGCGGTGGAGGACGAGAACAATAGGAAGGTGTTCGTCGTGGTGCCGGCGGAGCGCAGGGCGGGGCGGTCGACGCTGTCGTGGGCTCTCGGCCATCTCTGCGGCGGAGCCACAGCCACCACGGTCGTCGTCACGCACGTGCACGTCCCGCCGCAGATGATCCCCGTCAGTACGTGCTCGCCTTCATCGCGCATGCATGTTTCCGGCCGGCATCTGTAAGTGCATCGTCGGTGACCTTTTTTGGTTATCTATCTCCATCAGTGGGAGCCAAGTTCCATGCCAGCAAGCTGAGCTCGGAGCAGGTGAGCTCCTTCAGACGGATGGAGCGCGACAAGGCGGACAAGATGCTGGACGACTACGTCCATGAGTGCCGGAAAACCAAGGTACTACTCTGTTTTCTTCCGGTTGAATGTTGAAGAGCGTTTTCCATTTCTTCAACACTCAGCTTCTTAACACAAGGTTGAAAGGTTTCATCTGCTTATCGACTTGCACAATGTCCGTAAACTCCAGGTGAGGTGTGAGAAGCTGGTGATTGAGAAGGAGGATGTCGCGTCCGGCCTCGTCGAGCTCATTGGCTTGCGCGGGATCACCGAGCTGGTGGTTTCGGCTGCCGCGGACCGGCAGTACTCCACGTATGATATCCTCCTGACGGAACTCTGTTTCTTGCAAATTCAGACATGCTCTGTATGTTTTTATCAGTCTAATAAAGAGATGATTATTCACAACTGAAGTTTCTTGTTTTGGGGTTTCAGAAAACTTGACAGGCCTACTTGCAGGACAGCAGCAGCGATAATGCAGAGAGCTGATCCATCGTGCAAGATCTGGTTCGTCTGCAAGGAGCAGTTAATCTGCACCAGGTAAATTTTTTTTTTTTAAAATCCGATGTCGTAGCTTTCTAAATTTTTTCTACTGGTGAGACTAATTGAAAACGGTGTTTCCAAAATCTATGAGCCAGAACTTTCCACAATTTACCTTAGGAAACTGACTCAGATTTCCACTGTAGGGAAGCGAAAGTAGAGATTGCATCATCTGCTGTCACTGCACCGTTGCTCCCTCATCCTGGCCATGAAGTCCTTCGTTTGTCAACTCACCAGGAAGAGGTGAGTCAGATCATTCAACGACTTATCCTGAATTTTCAAACACTGCCTTTTGCAAGAATGTCAGGATGGCACGCTTCTGAATTTTGTTCTCTCTTCTAGGATGATGATGACATTGAGGTTGAATTGGGGTTCTATGATGAACTCACGGAGGCATGCAGAGCAGCCGAGGACCTGATGAACAGAGCTCTAAACGAATCCCGCAGGCGCCACAAGGCAGACGAAGAAGTGGCCACATCTCTCCTGAAAGTACAACCCCTTGTCAGAAACCCAAATTCATCATATAAACTAGCCAATTCCAGTTGGAAACATTTTTTGATTCGAGACCTTGCATTGCAGGCGAAAGAGCACGAGGAGCTGTACCTGGAGGAGGTGAAGAAGAGGGAGGAGCTCGAGGCAGCCCTGGTGAGAGCAGAGAAAGAAATTTCAGAGCTACGACAGGCAATCCAGCGGGACACGGTCGATGAGGAATCCGGGGAGGCGACGGCGACGATGTCGGCCCCGGGACTGCAAAGCACGAGCAAGGAAGAACCGGAGGCGGTGCTCTGGCACTGCCAGTGCCAGTGTCAGAGGAAGCTGGCCGCCGCGTCGTCTCCGTCGTCGGTCATCATACCATGGTCGCCTCGTGCCGACGAAGATGGGTTCACCTGCGAAGCCGGCGTGGCCGGGTGCTGCTGGCTCGACGGGATGCCGTCGCCCGAAGGCGTGGCCATCGCCGGCGTCGCCCTACCGCTCGCGCGCCCCAGTTTTGCCCTCCGTGCCGCGGTCGAGGAATACACGAGGCGGCAGCAGCAGCAGCAGCGGTGCCCGTTTCCTTGAATGTATTTTCGATCACTCACGCTCACCTGCCAATCGCGTGATGCAATCCATCCAAGAGGATGCCCGATGTTGTGCTCGAGCCGACGCCACCGCGATAGGATACGTCATCCCGGAGAGTTAGCCTTGCGTAGGACTTTGGGGATGAGCACTCCCTCCTCCTCGTGCTCGGGCCATCATGTTTGCGCCTGCTAGTGTATGTAATGTGAGGTATCTAATCTGTGCTATGCTTCTGCTCCATCTATCGATGAAATGATATGCAAGCTTTGCATATTCGCGAAAAAATAAAATGGTCTGGTGCGTGGTAGTGGTTTAACACATATTTTTCGAAAAGGGGCGCTTTATTATTTAAAAGATTTAAGCATTACACCCGGCCTCTGCATACTACGATGCACACAACCAAATAAAGTCTTCTCGCACAAACGAAAAATAAAAAGGCGAAATACAAAGAAAACATGTAGAGTATGTATAACGCCTAAAACGAAGGTGGGCCAATCCTAAGATCATGCTGCCACCCATGTTGGGTAAAAGTAACCCTCGCCGTATCCTTCAATCATGTACACACCTCCGTAAACAGGTCTCAATTCTCCACACGTTGTAGAGAGGACCATAAACGAAGAGTCCTGATACATCTATAAATAACCTGCATCAGAGAAGTACTTTTATCATTAAACACCTTATCATTCCTACTTATCCAAAGCGACCAAATAACGGCAAGCGCTTCCACCTTAAGAAGAGTTCTAAACCTGTGATCAATTCCATGTAACCAGTTGCCAAATACATTAGCAACACTACGAGGATACAAGCCAGAAGCTATCTGGATGACTGACCATATAGAACGAGCCAATTTGCATTGGAAGAACAAATGTTTTATTGTCTCATCATGATGACAAAAGATACATCGTGGACTACCATGCCAATTCTCTTAATAAGGTTGTCTTTAGTAAGAATGACTCCGCGACGAAGATACCATGCAAAGATTTTATTCTTAAGAGGTATCTTCATCTTTTAGATCTTCTTATTATTATCAACTGGCACATCAGACTGGATTAACGCTCTATACATCGACTCCACTGAGAATTGGCTATTCCTATGGAGGTTCCATCGAAAAACATCAGACCCATGTGACAATTGCACCGTGGACAACCGCTGGAGCAGGATGTTCCGCAATTGTAGTTTGGGTCCAATTAAATCTCTTCTGAATGTCACATTTGGCGGAAATGATTCCATTACCGTGGCAATAGTATCACCCTTGTGGCGCACAATGTTGTATAGAGCTGGATATTGTTCCCGGAGTGCGGTATCTCCTAGCCACTTGTCCTCCCAAAATCTAATTTCCGAGCCGTCCTTAATCGAGAAGGATCCATAGCCAAAGAAATATTTCTTTGTAGCCATTAGACCCGCCCAAAAATGGGAATCCCCAGGCTTCCAGTATACCTGGGATACCGCCTTGGAACCCACATATTTCCTCCTTAGGAGGGTTTGCCATACACCATCTTACGTCAGTAATTTAAACAACCATTTACCGAGGAGGACCCTATTTTTAACCTCAAGGTCATGAATGCCCAACCTGCCTTGGTCTTTGGGACGGCGAACCACACTCCATTTGGCCAGTCGATATTTCCTTCTCTCGCTATCTCCTTGCCAAAAGAATCTTGATCGGAAATAATCCAATCTATGTAAGACTCCTTTCGGCAACTGGAAGAAGGAAATCATATATAGTACCATATTACTTAGTACTGAATTTATGAGGACCAATCTTCCACCCACAGGCAGCAGTTTACCTTTCCAACTGCTAAGTCTTTTTTGCAATCTCTCCTCGACGTGTTTCCATTCAGCATTTGTGAGTCTCCGATAATATATCGGTATCCCCAAATATGTGATCGGAAATTCGCCCAACCTACATCCGAATAGTTCAGCGTAAAGGTGGGCCTCGTTTTGAGCGTTGCCAAAGCAAAACAATTCACTTTTATGAAAATTGATCTTGAGACCCGAGAGTTGCTCGAATGCTGATAAAATCAGTTTCATATTTCTCACTTTCTCGAGGTCATGATCCATGAAGAGAATCGTATCGTCGGCATATTGAAGTATAGAGAGACCACCATCAACTAGGTGATTTACTATCCCAGCAATTTGGCCATCAACCTTGGCACGCTCAATCATGACCGCTAGCATATCCGCCACTATATTAAATAGCATGGGCGATAACGAATCACCTTGTCTCAATCCCTTCTTTGTTTGGAAATATTGCCCAACGTCTTCATTAACCTTAATGGCAACGCTACCTCCAGAAACGAAGTTATGGACCATGGCGTGCCACTCTGCAGAAAATCCTTTTATTCTGAGAGTCTGTTGAAGAAAGGGCCACTTGACTTTGTCATAAGCTTTTTCAAAGTCTATTTTGAGTACCACCCCATTCAGCTTTTTCCGGTGTAGTTCATGGACTGTTTCATGAAGGATAACAACTCCATCTAGGATGTGTCTGCCTTGCATAAAAGTAGTCTGTGAAGGTTGAACCACATGTTCAGCAACCGAATTTAGCCTTATAGTCGCAGCCTTCGTGAATATTTTAAAACTAACATTAAGGAGGCAAATAGGTCTATATTTTTGTATCCTTTCAGCCTCATTAACCTTAGGTAGTAAAATAATCTCATCGAAGTTTAAGCGAAACAATTCAAGTTGGCCAGCATGAAGGTCGCTAAACAAAAGAAGGAGATCTGGTTTGATGACATCCCAGAAGTTCTGATAGAACTCAGCGGGGAAACCATCTGGACCTGGGGCTTTGTTATGCCCCACTAGAAAAACCGCCTTTCTAACTTCCTCCTCCGAGTATGAGGCTGTTAGAAGGCTGTTTTCCTCATCAGAGACCTGGGGGATGTCACCTGTTCGGGACTCATCCATCGAGAAGTTACCTTCCTGTGGGGCTCCGAACAGATTTTTATAATAATTAGTGATATAAGATTTCAGTTGCTCATGCCCCTCAATTGTGCCCTCGTCCTGTTGTAGGGAATGAATAATTTTCTTCATGTGTCTGCCATTGGCAACTCCATGGAAGTATCTAGTATTCGAATCACCTTTCAGGATAAACTGAGAGTTAGAATGTTGGTACCATTTAAGTTCCTCTTCACGCAGCATGTTAGCTATATGTGCATTCGAATGATTCTTAATCTCGATTTCATGCTTAGATAGGGGTCTAACCTCTGGCAAAGCTTCTAATTCATCAATGATAGATGAAACACGAAGCTTCTCCTTTTTGAGGAAACCTACCATATGTCTAGCCCAACCACCAAGGAATTTACGTAATGCACATATTTTGTTATTCCATCTATGTATTGGGGTAGGCCCGGCCACCGGTTTCTCCCACGCCTCCTTGACCATATCATGGAAGCCATCCCGAAGCAGCCACCCAAATTCGAATTTGAACTTGCGTCTGTGTTGTGGTCGTGGCAATCCAGTAGTTAGGAGAATGGGTGCGTGGTCTGATATAGCCTCGATACGAGGTAGAGCACGAACAGACACCATAGAAAATTTAGATTCCCAGTCAGTATCCATTAAAACGCGATCTAGTTTCTAATATGTCGGTTCCGAAAGAATGTTCGCCCAAGTGAACTGTCTTCCAATCATGGACACCTCTCGCAGATCTAGACTGTCAATGACAACGTTGAAAAGGAAAGGCCAATGATTATCAAACCTACCACGGCTTTTCTCATTTGGAAATCGAAGCAAATTGAAATCCCCACCTATAAGAATGGGATATGGATTATCTTTCGCCAGATTAACCAATTCACGAAGAAGATCAGCCTTGAACTCATCCTGGGCTGCCCCATACACGGCGACGAGGGTCCATGTGAAGTTGTCGGCCTTGTTGCGAATATGGAGTTTAACGTGAAACTCACCATCCGAACTAGCCAAAACATCCATTGTGCCTGAATTTACGCCAAGTAAAATGCCCCTAGAACAACCTCTAGGTGGTCGTGAAACCCAAGTAAAGTCCATCCCGCCTGAAAGACGGTTAAGTAGACTCACTGAGAAATCACGTCTTCCCGTTTTAGAGATAGCCAAAAAGTCTAAATTGTGTTCCCTATTACATTCCGCAATGAATAGATGTTTAGCCAAGTCACGAAGACCTCTGCTATTAAAAAACATTCCACTCATGAGGAAACAATGGGAGATTTAGAACACTTTGCCCTCTTATGGATCTTACTATCTTTTTTCGAACGTGCGGTCTTTGATTTACGTCCAGATGCTGTAAGTTCAATCAATGAACTAAGCTCAGGTTCATCTAGACCCACGTCTGAAACCGCTCCTACTAAATGAAAGAGTAGCTGACCATCTAATGTGGCATGCAGCTCCTCCTCATCGGTATGAGAGGTATATGACTTGCTAGAAACACGTGAAGTAACTTTTAATCGGTCATATTCCAAATGTTTCAAAGCATTTGTCAAAATAGAAATATGCTTCTCATTCTTTCCAAGACTAACGCCCACATTATTTAACTTAGAAAATATGGCAGTATTGGAAAAGGCTAAAAAGGATTTGGGAGACGACGTAATACCTTGGTTGTCGAGGTTCTGCACTGCCTTACGCTGCATAGCCTTGGCCATGGAGTCCTCATCTGTGTCCATAGAACCGTCGTCGGCAATCGTATGCCGACTACTCCGTCATGTAGGTGTCATCCCCGGCGAAAGTCGTGGCGCCCGCTCTACTGCCAGTGGAGGGGGTGATGATGGAGTAGCAACCCCCTCCCCGACAGTCTCAACCGCAGGCTCAAGCGACGAGGTCGCTGCTGAAGGGTGTCAGGGACCGCACCAGTCGTACCAGCGAAAGCGGTAGGGATGGACATGGCGGGCTCCACCAGGGACTGAAGGGTGTCCAACGGGTGTTTGCATGGTTGGGACGGACAAGTCCGTCATCACCTGGGGCCTAAAATCAGTCACTGGTGTATGCATGCATGGCCGTCCACCCGAGGATGGCCGTTTAGCACCATGCCCATCCTGTCCATGCATGCATGCTTGTACTCCCGAGGCCGGCCTTTGAGTTTCACGCCCAGCCAATGTATGCTTGCAAGGCTGTGAAGCCGGTCCTTCAGTGCCACGCCCAGCCGAGGCCAGCTTGCTCAGCTCGTCCCGAGTAGCTGAAGGTTGTAGCTTCGAAGCCCCGTTCCGTCGCCCATCCATGACGTCGCTGTCCTGCACCACGATGGAAGCAACCGGCTACGTCACTACTGTCAGTGTTGGTGACGACGGTTGCAACGCCACCTTACCCGTCGGCTGTCGGTGCACCAATGAAGAGTCCGGGTGCCCCCCCGAGCCGTCAGTGGCATGCACGGACTTGAGAACCACGGGATGTGACACTGCCGAATGAGTTGGCGACGCCGGTTGTGGTCCAGGCACGCCCTGCGGCGGGGAACGTGATGATGACACCTGCCGGTGTAACCGCGGGGATCCACCTCCCGGTGCATCACCAAGACCAAGGCTCACGAGTTCCCGTCGTTGCACCTAAGGCACCTGATTGACATTCGCTGGAGCAGAACTAAAGGATGAATTAATGGATGGGTTGCCAGTGTGCTCCGAGGTGTCCATATGGTCGTCCTTCTCCTTCGCACCATTATTATCACCAGCATCATCATGCTTGCATCTCCAAATGAACGGAACAAAGTCAGGATCTAGACTGTATCCCTCTGGCTCCCTCCTGAACGTGAATGCATAGCCCTTGAGCTTGACCACCACATCCGTCGCGACAAAAGTTCCAGCATCATCCTTGTCCTTTGCCAAAATCTGAGTGTTGGTCATAGCGACGAGAATACGGACAACTCCACGGCGTCGGAGAGTAAAAAGATCCACATCCAACATCTTACCCATAAGAGTACCAACGGCCCATAATCCCAAAATGGCGAACCGTATGAGGAACGCCCTCGGCATGAAGCCAAATCTGCTGAAGTTCGATCTTATGTGGAACCTCCTGTGATCTCCATGCGGTAATAGTCATCTAGGCATTAGCTGATGGCACGTTCATCTGGATTCCATCCACCCTGTCCAAATCCTCAAAAGACGGAAAGCTAACAAGGTAAGCATCGGACCCATGCTGAAATGCCTCCCACTTCCATTTATCATGGACCGGACATCTCCTGATAATCTGGCTCTCGACGACGCTAGCCGGTACCATCAGGCCAGTAACCTGAAGACGTGCTATCGGTGTCTGCGTCGGCGCCAAGTGCTCTTTCACCACGCAATCTGGTAACTGTACAAAGTAAGTCTCCTCAGCACCAATTCCAGAGAAAGAAGCATTAGGCTTAGCGAGTTTAAGAACCGGACACTGCAACGTCGGATGAGCTATATTATCACAAATATAACAGTAATGTTGCACGGTGCAATCTTTCGCTGCATGCGTATCAACCGCGCACTTCCAGCATCGAACCCCCTTCTTAGCCTTGGCCTTGGGCACTGAAACAACCTGCACATCAGACCCTGGAGCCGTCAAAGGCGAGGCATCGACATGCGTAGGCATCATGGGTTGAGGTTGCACAACCTACTGATAATGTCCTTGCTAATATGTCTGAACGAGCTGTTGTGTGGGTTGTTGCAGAAAGTGTTGCTGAACCGGCACTTGTTGTGGAGTAGTATGAACACCATGCTGCAAAGCTCCACCAGCAAACTGTTGATGTTGCGGCTTCTTCTTTTTACGTTTCTGAACCGGTTGTGCCACAACCCCCCTTGGATGGAACTGCGGAGGGGCGGACACCCCGGTTGGTAGAACCCCATACATGGGAGGTCGTCCTCCGGCGGCGGCCATACCGTACGGCGAGATGAATTGCCAACCATGGCCATAACCAGGGTTGCTGCTGTGGAAGACCGTAGTTGTATACCGACGCCGGTCCCCGCTGCTGATGCGTTGGACCGGAGTATCCCAACGCCGAAGCCAGAGGATGCGAAGGAGCAGGGGTCGCCCCTGCGACCGTAGGGGCGCGAGGGCTTGGCCCTCCCGTGGCTGCAGCGCCATGAGCTGTCGGAGGAACGCTGGCCATGGGGTGTGGAAACGTCGCCGCGACTGCCGCATAGGAGCGGGCAACCCCGGTGAAGGGAGGTAGTGCCGGAGTTGTAGACGGCGTCGCAAGGCGTGCAGAGGCTGGGCGGCGATCAAGTGTTGTGTTGTAGCATACGAGGACGACGGCGAATTGATCGATGGAATCACTGCGATCACGGTCTGCTGTTTAGAAAAACCTGCCCAGATCGATCGCATCCGCGTCTTGAGAAAGGCCCACGAAAACATAGATTGGTCCGTCTCCATATTTGCATGCATGGGCCCAAAGCCTGAGGTCGCAGGATTTTGAACTCCCCGTGATCTCGCCACTGAAACCTCCCGACCGAGGCAGGTAGTTGAACCAGTAGAAAGGAAATGTTTTAGAAACATTGGATAAGTTATTTGTTTTAGAAATATAGTACAAACGTAGACGCTCGCGTACATGCACATGTACTCACCCTTCTCAACCTCTTGGAGACTTTGGCGACAAATCTTGAAATTGTTGAAATTGCCACAGATACTTCGTCGTTGACGGGGACGTCATCTCACACTAAAGGCACATCGCGGGAATACATGAAATAAATCCAGTAAAATGCGAGCACCCATGCCAAGTCTGAGACTTGAACCTACATGGGCTGGTTTCAACTCGAGGAGCCTAAACGTCTAGGCTAAGCTCGGGTTTTGGCAAAACGAGGGGATTTCCAAATGTTAAAATAATAGGGGTTTGCTATATCTCAGTCAACTGAGATTTAGTGAAGTCTCAGTCGACGAGATTAGCAGTACGATTTGTTTTTGCTTCGATTGATCTGTGTTCTGTCGCGCTGATGTATACCGGGCTTTGTCCCAGTAAGCACTGGGCCTTTTGCCACTGCATTGCTTTCCTACTTGGGCCATGGGTTTTGGCTTGCAGTCCTTTTCATTTTTTTATTTTCTCAATAGGCCTTCGATGTGAATATATTGTATTTATCTTTTTTTGTTGGGCTTGTGTGCACAGTAAGAAGCTCACTAGGGTAGCTCACTCTATGTATTCATGTGTATTTACCCTTCCTTTCTATTTCTTTTTTCCTTTTCTACTTTAGTGCATTTAGTTGTCGCTTTTATTAACCTGTTTTTACTTGTATTTATATTTTAAAATTTAATTTTTATTTTGGAAATATGGAACATCTAAAATATTGTAAAACAAACCTTTTGGCACGCTTGAACTATTTTTACTCTAACTTGTTGATGTCTTTTCTACATGATTTTTTTTGTTTATTATGTTGCCTATTGTTTTTATTGTTTTTATTTTGTATCATTTATGTATTACCCCCCAAAATATTTTAATTATGTTTATATGTAAAATTCTTTTCTACGTCAGCCTGATAGAGAAACAAAAGTTTCTTCTTTGTATTTTAGCACTAAAAAACATCATGTATCCCTTCTGCACAACTGTAATTATGGGAACCACGTGCAACTACAATTGGGTAGAATGCGTGCACAACTGTTTGCATCCAAACTCATGTGCAACTTGTCTCCATTTTTGTTAGTTTTTTTGCCTAGTTATTTGACATTTTTATGTGGCATTTTCCTCGATTCATTTGGTTGTCCCTTTTTCATTTATAGTTTTGTTTTCCTTCATCTTTTCTCATAATTTTTCCTTGTTTCTTTATTTTAGTTTTTAGTTTTTCTGTTGCATATTATTCTAATTTTATGAAAAATAATTATATGTCATTCACGTCCTTCGTCGTCTGACAAAAACACATTGCTATTCTTGGATTTGGTCACGTAACACTTAGTTGTGTCGCGCGAGTGGTGCTGCTAGGCATCATAAGCCGCCTTCTTTCTTTTTTAGCACGGGTGGGATAAGGTTGTAGGCTTCTTATGTTGCATCCCGGTTATTTTTGTAGTGCAGCCTTTTTGTCCTCTTTATCCTGTTTTTATGGGAGATTTTGAGTCATCGGGTGTTTGTTGCTCTTATTTCTTTATTTCATTTTCTTTCTTTTTTATTTTTCATTCTGTTTATTTTTCCTTTTTCTTTTCTTCAATTTTTTGTTTGTTTTCTTCTTTCAGATAGTTTTCTTTTATTCTTGGGCTATTTTTTATTTGTAATTTTCTCGATCAATAGAGGATTAGTTACATCTCATTCGTTTTGGTAGCTATGGATTTTGGACATCAAGTTTTGTGTGTGGTTGACATGTGTGTTGTGTTGATGGCAACTGTGGTTTTGTTTTGTCAGAGGGGGTGGAGGGAAGAGAGAGGGGGCTAGTTGCATGTCCAACTGTAGTCATGCAACTGCATGTCTTTCAACATGGTTGCAACTAGGTCTTCTGTTTTGTCGAATTGGGGAACAACAAGGAAGAGGGGCCAGTTGCATGTCGAACTGTACTCATGCAACTGCATGTCTTCTAACTCGGCTCCAACTAGGGCTTTTGTTTTGTTGTAGGGGCGACGAGGAGAGAGAGGGGGCCAGTTGCATATCCAACTGTAGTCATGCAACTGCATGTCTTTCAACATGGTTGCAACTAGGTATTTTGTTTTGTCAAAGAGGAAAACAACAAGGGGGAGGGGCCAGTTGCATGTCCAACTGTACTCATGCAACTGCATGTCTTCTAACTCGGCTGCAACTTGGGGCTTTTGTTTTGTCGGAGGGGGCGGCGGGAAGAGAGAGGGGGCCAGTTGCATGTCCAAGTGTACTCATGCAACTGCATGCCGTCCAACATGGTTGCAACCGGGGGCTTTGTTTTGTCGGAGGGGGCAACAGTGAGAGAGAGGTGGGGCAGATGCATGTCCAACTATAGTCATGCAACTGCATGTCTTTCCAACTTGGTCGTAATTTGGCTTTTGTTTTGTCGGAGGGACTACGAGGAGAAGGGGTCAGTTGCATGTCCCACACCAGTCATGCAACTGCGAGTGTCGTTCCCCCGACTGCAACTACATGTCTTCCAACATGGTTGCAACTAGGGCTTTGTTTTGTCGAAGGTGGCGGCGAGGAGAGAGAGGGGGCCAATTTGCATGTCTAACTATAGTCATGCAACTGCATGTGTTCCAACATGGTTGCAACAGGAGGGCTTTGTTTTGTTGGAGGGTGATGGCGGGAGAGGTGGGGGCCAGTTGCATGTCCAATTACACGGATGCAATTGCATGTCTTCCAACAATGCTTGCAACTGGGGGGCTTTGTTTTGACAGAGGGCGCAACGACAAGGGAGGGGGAGCAGTTGCATGTCCATTTGTAGTCATCCAACTACATGTCTTTCTTAACTTGGTTGCAATTTGGTTTTTGTTTTGTCGGAGGGACCGCGAGAAGAAGGGTTCAGTTGCATGTCCCACACTTGTCATGCAACTGCAAGTGTCATCCCCCGACTACAACTGCACGTCTTCCAACATGGTTGGAGTTGGGCCTTTATTTTTGCCAATGACTGCAACTTCATGTCTTCAAACATGACAAGAACTTGGTGGTGTTTTGTCAGGGGTGGGGGCAGTTTGGATGTTTTGTCGATGAGGGGGAAGGCGGTAGTCGCATGTCTGCTACTAGGCACGCAACTGCAAGTGTCTCCACCGACTGGAACTACAACTCAATGGGTGTTTTGACTCGGCAATGGCGCAGTTGCATGTCTACTGGTAGGCACGCAATTGCAAGTGTTGCTCTCCGACTGCAATGGCATGTCTTCAACATGACTGCAACTATGTGTCGTTTTAATGACAAGAGGGGAGGGGCAGTGGCATGTCTACCACTAGCACACAACTACAAGTGTTTCCCTCGGCTGCAACTTCAACTCACTTGTGTTTTGTCCAGGGGATGGGTAGCAGTTGCATGTCTGCATTAGGTGAACAGCTACAAGTATCGACCCGACTTCGACTGCATGTATTCAACGCAACACCAACTTAGCGGCATCTTTTATTAGAGGAGGGGACAGTTGCACATTTGCCAATAGGCCGCAACTGCAAGTGTCGCCCCTATAGCGGTTGCATGTCTACCACTTCTTCTAGTTTTCTGCTTTTACTTCTACTTTTATTCTTGTAGGTCTTTTAGCTTATCTAAATAGAGGTGTTTTTTCTTTCAAACGCGCCACCCAATTTACTTTTATTCTTGTAGGTCTTCTACTTTTATTATTTTGTAAGTGTACTTTCTATTTATTTTTGCATTTTGGATTTGTGTTGTTGTTTCTTTTCTAAATTAGTGATGTTTTGGATATTTTTCTAAAAAATAATGCCACTCAATTTGCACACACATGGGCTGCACACAATTTCTTAATTTATTTTCCTTCTTTTTTGTGTCAAAAATATCTGCTCAAAGAAATACAAACTCACTACACTTTTTTTAGAACAACTACACTTTTGTATGCATTATGTTTGTTTGAGACATACTACAGTGCACATTGGCTCTTTTTTTTTGCGACAACAGTGCACATTGGCTGGGAGCATTGACACATATTTGACAACCCAAATACAAGCAAAGAAAAAAACAAAAAGAAAACAAGACAACAGAAAACAATACGAGGCTGCCCACGTACAAGTAAGGAAGAAAATAGCCCAACACCAGAGAAGCGATTTGGGAGAAGAAAGCGAAGGACAAAAGCAGCCCACCTAAGAAGACAAGCAAAAAAAAGGACAAACAGAAAAGCCTCATACATGATAAACCAGCCCAAGGGAAACAAACGAACAAGCAGGAAATCGATCGGGGGCATCGCCCTGTACTACGACGCTGACATCAGCCGACTAAGACTTCGCGAAGTCTCAGTCGACTGAGTTCTAGATAGACCCAACATAATAATATAAGAATAAGAAAAAGTATTTGGGCAACTCATGTAAAATAATAAAGAAATATTATTAATTTGCATGGTGTTCCTAAGTCATGTGTGTGTTCACTTTCCTAGTTTTCCTATAATGACTCTAATTTGTCCTCTTCTTAATTTTAAGTTTTTGTTTTGTTTTGAACATTATGTTTCTTTTAAGGGTACGTCTAAGATGAACACACCGGTAACATAGAAGAAAGGGTCAAGATACCACGTACGATTATGTCGTGGCAACTACAACACCCTCAACATAAGGCAAACAAATAACTTACCAACTACTCGTTAAATGACCACCATCTACAAGCCTGAGTGACTAGACAAGCCGTGCCACTCTTCAATTCACCCCCTCTCCCTTAATCTTGTTCAGCACCATCAGTGCCATAGGGAAAGTGTCATTGAACACCACGTCGTTTATGTGAGTCCACAAGCTCCATTGGTTGAGCAAGATGAAGTCTTAATGTCGCCAGTGAGTGCACCCACACCCTTCTTGTTAGCCCACCACTCCACAAGGTCATGGTGTGTCGCACGAAGCCATCCAGGCTTATTCCAATGCGTTAAGATTACTGTCTGAACATCTCTCGTGAGCACACATCCAAGAAGAAGATGTTGTAGCGTATCCCGATCCTGAGCGCAAAACGGGCATGTCGCATGACAAGGCAACCCTTGCCATCCCAACCTATCGGCAGTCCAACACCTATCACGTGTTGCCCTACCCAAACACCCTACATGTCATAGGTGTTGGAAGTATCCCTGGAGACAATAATATTATATTATTATATTTCCAGGTTTATAATTAAGAGTATATTCTATGTTATAACTGTTATGATCCCAGAATATGTGATTCAGTGGAAAACTCACATGCACATGTGGAATGATAAACATTAAAACCTGATTCCTAGTCTCGTCTCTAAGACTAGCTCAAGTGTTATTAGTGATCATGTTCTCTAGATCTTAGATATCGTTAAGTGTAAGGATAGTCCTAAAACAACTATGAGAATATGACGTTGGAAGAACGATCATATTGAATCAACCCAAACTTGGTTGTTATACTTTTAGATACAACCGTCACTAGTCAATTGTTATAACATAGAGAGTTAACGAGTGATTTTGAGACCATGAGAGTATCGTATTCTATTCTTACCCTAGATGGACTTTGGGGTTGCTCAAGCGTCATCTGTAACACGGTGATCACAACAACAACTTACAGGTTCATCTGAAAGTTTGACAAGGGGCTAGATAGCTTTTTGCAGGGGCTAGATATCTCAAGAGTGGGATTTGCTCCTCCAACGATGGAGAGACATTTTTAGGGCCCTCTCGGTGTGACGACATCCATCATCGTCTGGCCAGACATAGGTGACTAGGTCACATGGATGCCGGAACATGTCGACGAGAAAGAAGAACAAAACCGGTAATGAGGAGACCGGTATAGTGAGCATGAGAATGACTCAAGAGGATACCGATATATCTCACCTCGGGTTTTGTAGAGTATCGCGAAGCAAAGGGAATAGCACATGATAACCAAAGGTTCACTTGAATGTCATTCATGTACCCATAGGGATCGATATGGATGTCCACGGTTCTGTTATAGGTCATTGAATGAAAGGGATTTTTATTCATGTCTATGTTTCACCGAACCTACAGGGTCACAAGCTTAAGGTAATCACGATCTGCTGAGTGTTAGTAGGACAAGAGTAATGAAGAAATATTTATGAAATAGCTTCATTAATATTCAAAATAGTTTCGAGAGGTACCAGAAGCCTTTCGAGGTCATCGGAAGGGTTTCAGGGTTTACCGAGTAATAACGATACAATGTGTAGGTGGAAAATGTTTCCAGAGATGTTAAATTAATATTAAAAAGACCTAATAATAATTAGGAGGCTTTTATATTTATTTAAATATCAACGGGCCTTAAAAGGCCAAGTGGTGGAAAGGATATTGAGCCACTTGGGCCCAATAGGGGAGGCACCCCTTTAGCTTCTTCGAGAAGCCAATGGGAGGCCAAATTGGAGGGGGTTTCCCCCTCCTCTTGGCCGGCCAAGGGGGGAAGGAAACCTTCCACCCTTGTGGCACCCCTCCCCTCTTCTGCAGCCTATATATACTAGAGGTTTTGGCACTTTTGAATAGACAAGTTTTGGAGCATCCTCTAGCTAGTTCTCTAGTTCTAGTTCTAGTTCTAGTTGATCCTATTAGAGCTAGATCTAAACCCTCTCTGATCCTCATAATTGAAGCTCAGTGTGGTTCTAATCTCCTCACTCTAATTCTCAGGTGATGATTAGCTCTGAATGGCGAAGCGCTGCTGGATCATGAAAACCATACGCTTGCAAACTGTGGAGAGGTCGTGCTTTCGGTCTCTCGTTCGAATGATCATTCGTGAACGGTTCAAGGGACTTCAAGTATGGTCTACACTGACTCAACTTCTTCTGTTGCAACTTGGAGTTAGTAATGATCCGATCTAAACTTATATTGCATCTTCATAGTGTTCCTGGTGGTTGATCTTAGGGCCTTTTTGTTTTCTACTACATTTCCCAACAATAGGTTCTCTCGATCTCTAGATGGTGCACATGCTTGGCCACTGTTGCCGCCCTCCAAAGAGCGTCAGATATGTCGAGTTAGTACAAAAGTCCCCATATCTCTCCCACACCCACACCACATAGTCCTCAGCATCATTATCCCGCTGAATGCCCTCCAACTTGTCTCAAAGCATCAGGAACTAATGAAAGTGCTGAGGCTGAAATGTTTGGGTTGACACCTGGTTGCTCCCTAGGAGTTGTTGGGATTCCCTCAAATGTAAAGGTGATGTAGGGTGGTAGTAAGTACTTCCCCCAATTCGAGAACAAGGTTATCAATCGAGTATGAGCTCTCCCAGTGAACAAGTTAAGCAGTACACGCACACAAAACATAGAACAAACTTGTCCCCAAAACTTCAAGATGTTTGTCAAGCCCCTCGTCTGGATAGTTACAAGATTAAACACAATAGATAGAGGTAATTGGTGGCAAATATAAAACATGGCAGCAAGGAAAATATTTGTTTTCAGCAAAGGAGAAGAGACCTAGGGGACCATAGGTTCAGTAGTGGCAATTCTCTCGAAACAAGAATGTGGTGTGGTGAACAAATTACAATTGGGTTGTGATTAAATTGCAATACTTATATTTACGCCCATGATAAGTAGACCGTTAATCCAACTACATCTACCACAAATGCTCCACTCAAAGACCCCTCTCCAGCATGCATCTCGAAGTATTAAGTTTACAAGAAATAGAGCATCGCAATAAGCAAGATGACATAATGTAGCCAGTAAAACGTCAATCAATATGACGAGACACCGTCGTTTTATCCTTAGTGGCAACAACATAATACGTATCTTGGCCCTTACTATCACTTGGTTAGAGCACCGCAATTATTGACCACACTACAAAGACCAACCCCTTCTGAAGAAAAATCTATCGAACTTGGCCAGAGAAGATAGATTGATGGGAGGGCATGCATAGTTATTTAATTATACAACAAGAAAACCTCAAAATATTCAATTGTATTCAATGAACAATCTTATCATAATGTGATAATTCATCATATCTCAACAAACACAACCACGAATTACTTCGAATTAATCTCGGTCATGCGAGGCAGCTCACGGGAACATGGTATTGAAGAGAGAGAGAGAGCCATCTAGCTACTACTAGGGACCATAAGGTGCTAATGGAACTACTCACCCATAGTCATGGAGGCAGAAGGGTCGATGAAGAAGCCTCTGGCAATGGTTCCCCCCTCCGGCAGAGGTCTGAAACAGGGCTCCAGATTGGATCTTGGTGAAAAGAAGCTTGCGGCGGCAGAAAAATTCTTCTAAAAATATGGTGAAGGGTTTTAGTATTTATAGGATTTTATGGAATGGACGAAAGCCAGTGCAGGTGGGCCCCACATGGCCTCGCCTAGGGGCGTGCTAGTTGCCTGTGTGGGCCCCTGTGGCTTCTCTAGATCTCTCCCAAAGCTTACTTGGTCCTTCGTTGCCTGAAAAAATCCTATTAAATCGACAAGGTATTTCGAGCTTCATATATATTGATTTTCTGTAAAACCAGAAACTTGCAGAAAATAGGAACTAGCACTGGGTACTAAATTAATAGATTAGTCTAAAAATAGTATAAAAAGTATTTCAAAGTGATAATATAATAGCATTAAATAATAATAAACTATAGATACATCTGAGACGTATTATCATCCTCCGTACCAACCTTCACTAAGCCCATCTCTTACCGATTGACATGTATGAACATTATGACTTTTAAATTCTCTTCCTGATTGTTTTTTTTATTTTAATTGTAGGTGAAATCATTCCAACTTTTATTGTTTTACTCCAGTGCCTTTTATTTCTACTTTGTCAAAAAAGTTGCTAAATCTACATAACCATGATTATGCCATCAATCATTTTAAAAACACGTGAATCAATTAACCAAATCAGCAGTACAAATCACTCTAAAACCAAAGGAATTACACGGGCCAACCATTTTATTCCTCCTATGTGTCGATGGTTGCTACTTCTTAAGCTTGCATTGGTTTTTCCCTTGAAGAGAAAAGGGTGATGCAGCACAGTAGAGATAAGTATTTCCCTTAGTTAAGAACCAAGGTATCAATTCAGTAGGAGAAACGCGCAAGTCCCCAATAGATGCACCTATACAAACAATCAAACACTTGCACCCAACACGATAAATGGGTTGTCAATCCCTTCACGGTCACTTGCAAAGGTGAGATCTGATAGAGATAAATAGAACTAAACAAAAGATAATTTTTTTTTGGGTTTTTTGGTTTATAGATCTAAAAACAAAAGCTTGCAAAATAGTAAATCGGAAACTAATATGATGGAAAATAGACCAGGAGGCCACAGTTTTCATTAGAGGCTTCTCACATGAAAGCAAATAATATGGTGGTTGAACAAATTACTATCGAGCAATTGATAGAAAAGCGCAAAGTTATGACGATATCCAAGGCAATGATTATGCAATATAGGCATCACGTCCGTGTCAAGTAGACCGACTCCTGCATGCATCTACTACTATTACTCCACACATCGACCGCTATCCAGCATGCATCAAGAGTATTAAGTTCATAAAGAACGGAGTAACGCCTTAAGTAAGATGGCATGATGTAGAGGAATAAACTCAAACAATATGATGAAAACCCCATCTTTTTATCCTCGATGGCAACAATTCAATACGTGTCTCGCTACCCCTACTTTGTCATTGGGTGAAATCACGCAAGATTGAACCCAAAACTAAGCACCTCTCCCATTGCAAGAAAAACCAATCTAGTTGGCCAAACCAAACGGATAATTCAAAGAGAAATACAAAGATATCGAATCATGCATATAAGAATTCAAAGAAGATTCAAATAATATTCATAGATAAGCTGATCATAAATCCACAATTCACCGGATCTTGACAAACACACCGCAAAAGAA
Source organism: Triticum dicoccoides (assembly GCF_002162155.2). Taxonomy (NCBI): domain Eukaryota; kingdom Viridiplantae; phylum Streptophyta; class Magnoliopsida; order Poales; family Poaceae; genus Triticum; species Triticum dicoccoides. The sequence goes on from NC_041380.1 coordinate 382,332,981, forward strand.
AATTACATCAGATAGATCTCCAAAAACATCGAGGAGAACATGGTACTGAGAATCAAAGAGAGAGAAGAAGTCATCTAGCTACTAGCTATGGACCCATAGGTCTGTGGTAAACTACTCACACTTCATCAGAAGGGCAATAGAGTTGATGTAGATGCCCTCCGTGATCGAATCCCCCTCCGCTAGGTTGCCTAAAAAGGCCCCAAGATGGGATCTCACAGGAACAGAAGGTTGCGGCGGTGGAAAAGTATTTGTGGCTCTTTTTGGTGCTTCTGGAATATATGAGAATATATAGGAGGAAGAAGTAGGTCGGTGGACTCCCGAGGGGGCCAAAAGCCAGGGGGCGCGCCCCTGCGGCTTGTCGTCGCCTCATGGTCTTCTGACTTGGAATCCAAGTCCTTCGGGTGACTTCTGGTCCAAGAAAAATCACCGTGAAAGTTTTATTCCGTTTGGACTCCGTTTGATATTCATTTTCTGCGAAGCTAAAAACAAGGAGAAAACTGGCACTGGGCTCTAGGTTAGTATGTTAGTGAAGGAAATATGCCCTAGAGGCAATAATAAAGTTGTTATTTATATTTCCTTATATCATGATAAACGTTAATTATTCATGCTAGAATTGTATTAACCGGAAACTTAGTACATGTGTGAATACATAGACAAACAGAGTGTCCCTAGTATGCCTCTACTTGACTAGCTCTTTAATCAAAGATGATTAAGTTTCCTGACCATAGACATTTGTTGTCATTCGATGAACGGGGTCACATCATTAGAAAATGATGTGATGGACAAGACCCATCCGTTTAGCTTAGCATAATGATCGTTTAGTTTTATTGCTATTTCTTTCTTCATGACTTATACATGTTGCTCTGAGTACGAGATTATGCAACTCCCGAATACTGGAAGAACACCTTGTGTGTGATACATCTCCGTCGTATCTACTTTTCCAAACACTTTTGCCCTTGTTTTGGGCTCTAACTTGCATGATTTGAATGGAACTAACCCAGACTGACGCTGTTTTCAGCAGAATTGCCGTGGTGTTATTTATGTGCAGAATGACCTGAAACTCCACAGAGATTATTTTTGGAAATAATAAAAAATACTAGCAAAGAATCAAGGCCAGGGGGCCCACACCCTAGCCATGAGGGTGAGGGGCGCGCCTGCCCCCCTGCCTCGTGGCCCCCCTGGAGCTCCATCGGCCTCAACTCCAACTCCATATATTCGTGTTCGGGCAGAAAAAAATCAGGAAGAAGGATTCATCATGTTTTACGATACGGAGCCGCCGCCAAGCCCTAAATTCTCTCGGGAGGGCTGATCTGGAGTCCGTTCGGGGCTCCGAAGAGGGGAATCCGTCACCGTCGTCATCATCAACCTTCCTCCATCACCAATTCCATGATGCTCACCGCTGTGCGTGACTAATTCCATCGTAGGCTTCCTGGACGGTGATGGGTTGGATGAGATTTATCATGTAATCGAGTTAGTTTTGTTAGGGTTTGATCCCTAGTATCCACTATGTTCTGAGATTGATGTTGCTATGACTTTCTATGCTTAATGCTTGTCACTAGGGCCCGAGTGCCATGATTTTTGATCTGAACCTATTATGTTTTCATGAATATATGAGAGTTCTTGATCCTATCTTGCAAGTATATAGTCACCTACTATGTGTTATGATCCGGCAACCCCGAAGTGACAATAATCGGGACCACTCCCGATGATGACCGTAGTTTGAGGTGTTCATGTATTCACTATGTGTTAATGCTTTGGTCCGGTACTCTATTAAAAGGAGGCCTTAATATCCCTTAGTTTCCGCTAGGACCCCGCTGCCACGGGAGGGTTGGACAAAATATGTCATGCAAGTTCTTTTCCATAAGCACGTATGGCTATATTCGGAATACATGCCTACATTACATTGATGAATTGGAGCTTTCTGTGTCACCCTAGGTTATGACGGTTACATGATGAACCACATCCGGCATAATTCTCTATCACCGATCCATTGCCTATGAGCTTTCCATTATTGTTCTTTGCTTATTTACTTTTCCGTTGCTATTGTTATCATAACTACAAAACACCAAAAATATTACTTTTGCTATCGTTACCTTTTGCTACCATTACCACTACTATCATATTACTTTGCTTCTAAACACTTTGCTGCAGATATTAAGTTTCCAGGTGTGGTTGAATTGACAACTCAGCTGCTAATACTTGAGAATATTCTTTGGCTCCCCTTGTGTCGAATCAATAAATTTGGGTTGAATACTCTACCCTCGAAAACCGTTGTGATCCCCTATACTTGTGGGTTATCAAGACTATTTTCTGGCGCTGTTGCCGGGGAGCATAGCTCTATTATTTGATTCACTTGGGATTTATATCTGCTTATCATTATGAAGAACTTGAGAGATCCAAAAACCAAGATTTATCCCTCAACTACGAGGGGAGGTAAGGAACTGCCATCTAGCTCTGCACTTGATTCACCTTCTGTTTTGAGTAAGCTTGCGACACCTAAACCTGCTTCTGCTATTAATTCTGATATGTCGTATATTATTGATGATGCCACTTCTGCTATGCATGATACTTATGATGAAACTACTTCTATGATTGATATTACTGTGCCACTTGGTGAATTTCTTGATGAACAACTTGCTAGGGCTAGAGAGAATGAAATTATTGAAACTGATGATATTGATGAAAGTAATGATTAAGGCTCTCCTCATAAATATGAATTGCCTGTTATGCCTGAGGGCTATGTTATGGATGAAGAAACTAAAAGAGACTTTCTTGCTTGCAATGATAGAAGTGATCTTAAGAAATTATTAGCTAAGCTTAAACAAAAAACTCTGAATGCTAGAATGAAATATGATCCTGCTTATGCTACTTCACCTATCTTTGTTACTGATAAGGATTATGAATTCTCTATTGATCCTGATATAATTACTTTGGTTGAATCTGATCCTTTTTATGGCTATGAATCTGAAACTGTTGTGGCACATCTTACTAAATTAAATGATATAGCCACCCTGTTCACTAATGATGAGAGAACTCGCTACTTTTATATCCTTAAAATATTTCCATTCTCATTAAAGGGTGATGCTAAGATATGGTTTAATTCTCTTGATCCTGGTTGTGTGCGTAGTCCCCAGGATATGATTTATTACTTCTTTGCTAAATATGTCCCTGCTCATAAGAAACAAGCTGCTTTAAGGGATACATATAATTTTGTGCAAATTGAAGAAGAGAGTCTCCCACAAGCTTGGGGAGGCTTCTCCAATTACTTAATGCTTTGCCTGATCATCCTCTTAAGAAAAATGAAATACTTGATATCTTTTATAATGGACTAACCGATGCTTCCAGAGATTACCTGGATAGTTGTGCTGGTTTTGTTTTCAGGGAAAGAACACCGAATGAAACTGAAATTCTATTGAATAATATGTTGACAAATGAAAATAATTGGACACTTCCTGAGCCAGATCCTGAGCCTATTCCTAAACCAACCCCGAAGAAAAGAGGTGTTCTATTTCTCAGTCCTGAAGATATGCAAGAGGCAAAGAAATCCATGAAAGAAAAGGGTATTAAAGCTGAAGATGTTAAGAATTTACCTCCTATTGAAGAAATACATGGTCTTAATTTACCGCCTGTTGAAGAAATATATGGTTTTAATCCATCACTTATTGAAGAAACACATGGTCTTGATAACCCGACACAGGTAGTAAAGGTAAATTCTCTCTATAGATATGATAAAGCTGAAATCCCTCCTACTAAGTTTGCTAGCCAATGTTTGGATGAGTTTGATAACTTTATGGTTAAGCAAGAAGACTTCAATGCTTATATTGGTAGACAACTGAAACAAAATGCTTATATGGTTGAACACTTGGGTGATTATATGTCTAGAGTTAAAGGTGAACTTAAACTCATTAGTAAACATGCTTCTATGGTCACCACTCAAGTAGAACAAGTACTTAAAGCTCAAAATGATTTGCTCAATGAATTGAATAGTAAGAAAAATGACTATGATGTTAGAGTGGCTACTAGAATTGGTAAAATGACTCAGGAACCTTTGTATCCTGAAGGCCACCCTAAGAGAATTGAGCAAGATTCTCAGAGAAATAATATAGATGTACCTAGTCCTTCTAAAAGGAAGAAAAAGAAAAATGATAGGACTTTGCATGCTTCTAGTGAACCTGTTATTGACACACCTGAGAATCCCAATGATATTTCTATTTCTGGTGCTGAAACACAATCTGGTAATGAACATGAAACTAGTCATAATGTTAATGATAATGTTCATGTTGATGCTCAACCTAGTAATGACAATGATATAGAAATTGAACCTGCTGTTGATCTTGATAACCCACAATCAAAGAATCAACGTTATGATAAGAGAGACGTTGTTGCTAGGAAGCATGGTAAGGAAAGAGAGCCTTGGGTTCAGAGACCCATGCCGTTTCCTCCTAAGCCATCCAAGAAAAAGGATGATGAGGATTTTGAGCGCTTTGATGAAATGATTAGACCTATCTTTTTGCGTATGAGTTTGACTGATATGCTTAAAATGAATCCTTATGCTAAGTACATGAAAGATATTGTTACTAATAAAAGAAAGATACCGGAAGCTAAAATTTCCACCATGATTGCTAATTATACTTTTAAGGGAGGAATACCAAAGAAACTAGGAGATCTAGGAGTACCAACTATACCATGCTCCATTAAAAGAAACTATGTTAAAACCGCTTTATGTGATCTTGGAGCCGGTGTTAGTGTTATGCCTCTCTCTTTATATCATAGACTTGATTTGAATAAGTTGACATCTACTGAAATATCTTTGCAAATGGCTGATAAATCAAATGCTATACCTGTCGGTATTTGTGAGGATGTGCTTGTTGTGGTTGCAAACGTTACTATTTTAACGGACTTTGTTATTCTTGATATTCCCGAGGATGATATTATGTCTATTATTCTTGGAAGACCCTTTTTGAATACTGCAGGGGCTGTTATTGATTGCACCAAAGGCAATGTCACTTCTCATGTTAATGGTAATGAGCATACGGTACACTTCCCGAGGAAACAACCTCAAGTCCACAATATCAATTCTATTGGAAAAATTCCATCGATTGTTTTTGGAGGTTTTGAATTTCCTCTTCCTACTGTCAAGAAGAAATATGATATTCTTATTATTGGGGATGTGCATATCCCCGTTGAGGTAACCTAGTGTTATTCGAAAATTCTCCGGTTCCATGTTATTCGGGATGAGTTTGTTAACAAGACCTGGTCAACCTTATTAGTGGATTCTTTTGATGAGCATGAGATGGATGAATTTAGAAAACACAACTCTATGTACCCTCTTTTTTACTTTCTGTTATTTATATTAAATAATGCAAAAATAGTAATTTCTGTTTGTTTTGTGAAAATACCCCGAAAATAAAAGTTCTCCAAATGCCCTGAAATTTAAATATGATTTTTTCTGGAATATTTGAGAATATCTGGCACTGAGAACACAGCAGGGGGAGCAAGCACCTGGCCACGAGAGTCCATGGCGCGCCCACCCCCTAGGCGCGCCCCCTCCCTCGTGGGCCCATGGTGGCTCCCCTCCACTTATTCCTACACCCACACACTTCTTCTTCCTCCCACAAACACCACTAACCAGCTCAAGCATGAGTTCTAGCTCATTTTGCTGCGATTTTCGATCTCCTTGCTCAAAGCACCTCTCACAAAACTACTTTGGGGGATTGTTCATTGGTATGTGACTCCTCCATTGGTCCAATTAGTTTTTGTTCTAGTGCTTTATTCATTGCAAAATTGTGTTGCCTAGGTGACCATGTTCTTGAGCTTGCATGTCAAATTTATATGGTTCCAAGTAGTTCTAATGCATGACATGTGCTCTAAGCACTTGTAGGAGTAATTGCTATCAATTTTGTTGAGTTTGGTTTACTTTTATTTGAAGTTACTAAAAATTTCAGAATTTTTCAGAAAATAATGAAGAGATTTTTTAGGGGCTCATCGAGCCAAAGCTCAAAGGATAAGCAAAGTGAGGAGGATAAGAGACCCAAGTACAATCTCCCTCGCACCGCGGAGGTCTAGCCGTGTGAATGGCCTTGTGATGATTTCTTGAGAGCAGCCGGGATTTATGATGATTTCTATGAATTGAATGAGAATGCAGGCCTCACCGCCTTCCTCCACGACCAACACGAACAGTATCTCTTAATCACCAATATCTTTATGCAAAACTTTCATTTCCATGCTAGGAGCTCACCACCTATGGTGGAGTTTTATTTATATGATGAGCATAAGGAGATGTCACTTCGTGATTTTTGTCGGGTTTGTTTGATCCCTTTCGAGGGCATCATAGAGGAACCACATCGTGACGATGTGGATGGGTTTATTGATACCATCACTGTAGGGGAAACGATGAAGGTTTCCGACGCACGAACTACTAGCATACACTTTCCTGTTCTACATTACTTTGCTATATTTGCTAGTAGACGCTTAATTGGGCGCGGAAATTATGGAAACCTGAGTGCCCCTGATATTGTTATTTTGTGCCATGCCTTATTTCATGATGATACATTCAGCATGGGTGCTATTATTGCAAAGCGGTTAAATCTTAGCCGTACTAAGGGCCCCGTCTTTGGAGGCATCTTCGCCTCGCGCCTAGCTGCACATTTTAGCACACCTATTAGGCATTACGAGAAGGAAGAAAAATTGTTGCCTCCTATTTATTTAGATTATAAGAGTATGGTAGCACATGATTTTATTGTTAAGAATAGGGAAAATGAGCTTAAATACAAATTGTTCTTTGATAAACATCATCCTGAGACTATTACCCTGCCTGCTCCTTCCTTGTTTGATTTATCTGCAGGCAAGTACCTTGTTCAGTTAGAGGCCGTTCATGCCTACCGGAACCCTACAACAGCTATAGAGCCAGAGCCGGAATCACAATTTGATCCTCCACGACAGTCTGATTATCAGTGGGATCCGGAGGCGATTACCAACTAGTGGCAATCCGAGGCTTCTTCACAGTACAACCCCAACTATTACTTTGGATATCCGCCAGGCCAGCCGTGGCCATAGACCAACTTAGGCCAAAAGCCTAAGCTTGGGGGAGTACGTACTTCTCACCGACATTACATTCATGTTCACACACTCATTGCTAGCTGTCGGTGCTCATACTTTTTCACTGTAATATCCATGCTAGTTTATTTCCTTTTTATGCTTTCTTCTTGTGTGTTTGATAAACCTTAAGAAAAACCAAAAAAAATAGTTGTAGCTTTTAGCTAGCTTTAATCTCTATGCTTGTAGTAGTAATTAAAAAGAAAACCCAAAAAAGATTTCCTGTTCTTCTTTTGCTTGTTGGGAGCTTTCCCGTGTAAATAGTTTTATTTCTTTTCTTTTCTCTGGGGGTCGATAGGAGAAGACCATGATTAAATTGTTGAAGTGACTCCTATATGCATTATTGTTGATTTAACCAAGACTCCATATTGCCTTCTCTTCTCATGTTTATCGAATGCTAGCAGATTCCAGCTTAGTCCAATACACGTGCACTGTTATTATTATCCACACTATTCGGTCATGCAAGTGAAAGGCAATAATGATGATTATATGATGAACTTATTAAGATGGGAGAAGCTGGTATGAACTCGACCTCTCTTGTTTTTGTAAATATGATTAGTTCATCGTTCTTGATTCAGCTTATTATGGAAAAACATGTTTGCAATGACAATTAGAGATTATAGTTGCTTATGCCATGCTTAATTAGCTAGGAGCTTATAATGGTTTACCTTGTGTGCCAACATGCTATTAAAATGGTTGTGATGTGGTATGATAGGGTGGTATCCTCTTTTGAACGATTCGAGTGGCTTGATTTGGCACATGTTCACACATGTAGTTGAAACAAAATCAACATAGCCTCTATGATATTTATGTTCATGGTGCATTATATCCTACTCATGCTTGCATTTGGTGCTGATTAATTTTAATGCATGTTCATGACTGTTGTCGCTCTCTAGCTGGTCGCTTCCCAGTCTTTTTCTAGCCTTCACCTGTACTAAGCGGGAATATTGCTTGTGCATCCAATCCCATAAACTCCAAAGTTGTTCCATATGAGTCCACCATACCTACCTATATACGGTATCTACCTGCCGTTCCAAGTAAATTTGAATGTGCCAAACTCTAAACCTTCAAATATACATTCTGTTTTGTATGCTCGAATAGCTCATGTATCAACTAGGGCTGTCCATATCTTCCATGTTAGGCGGGTTATTCTCAAGAGGTGTGGACTCCGCTCCTCACTCACGAGAAAATGGTTGGTCACCGGGATGCCCAGTCCCATGCTTTATGCAACTCAAATCAAAATAATTGCAAACAAAACTCCCCCTGGGACTGTTGTTAGTTGGAGGCACTCGTTGTTTCGAGCAAGCCATGGATTGATGCTTGTCGGTGGAGGGGGAGTATAAACTTTACCATTCTATTTGGGAACCGCCTATAATGTGTGTAGCAAGGAAGATATCGCCATCTCTTGGTTGTTATGTTGACAATGAAAGTATACCGCTCAAAATATTATTCATCTCTATTTCAAAATCAAGCTCTAACACCTCTACAAATCCCTGCTTCCCTCTGCGAAGGGCCTATCTATTTACTTTTATGTTGAGTCATCATCCTCTTATTAAAAAGCACCAGTTGGAGAGCACCGCTGTCATTTGCATTCATTACTGTTAGTTTACATTGAGTATGACTTGACTAGATCTCTTTTACCATGAATTACAATGTCTAGTCAATCCTTGATCTTTAAAGGTTCTCTGCATTTATGTTTTGCGGTCTCAGAAAGGGCTAGCAAGATACCATCCTGTTATATCATATCATGATTGTTTTGAGAAAGTGTTGTCATCCGAGATTTATTATTATTGCTCGCTAGTTGATTATGCCATTGATATGAGTAAACATGAGACCTAAGTGTTAATGTGAATGTGGTTAGTCCATAATCCTTGCTGAAAACTTGAATGCTGGCTTTACATATTTACAACAAAAAGAGCAAAAAGAGTTTGTAAAAGTTTTTATTTATAACTTTCAGCTTGTCAACTGAATTGCTTAAGGACAAGCAAAGGTTTAAGCTTGGGGGAGTTGATACGTCTCCGTCGTATCTACTTTTCCAAACACTTTTGCCCTTGTTTTGGACTCTAACTTGCATGATTTGAATGGAACTAACCCGGACTGACGCTGTTTTCAGCAGAATTGCCATGGTGTTATTTATGTGCAGAAACAAAAGTTCTCGGAATGACCTGAAACTCCACGGAGATTATTTTTGGAAATAATAAAAAAGACTAGCAAAGAATCAAGGCCAGGGGGCCCACACCCTAGCCACGAGGGTGGGGGCGCGCCCCCTACCTCGTGGGCCCCCTGGAGCTCCACCGACCTCAACTCCAACTCCATATATTCGTGTTCGGAGAGAAAAAAATCAGGAAGAAGGATTCATCGCATTTTACGATACGGAGCCGCCGCCAAGCCCTAAAATCTCTCGGGAGGGCTGATCTGGAGTCCGGCCAGGGCTCCGGAGAGGGGAATCCGTCACCGTCGTCATCATCAACCTTCCTCCATCACCAATTTCATGATGCTCACCGCCGTGCATGAGTAATTCCATCGTAGGCTTGCTGGACGGTGATGGGTTGGATGAGATTTATCATGTAATCGAGTTAGTTTTGTTAGGGTTTGATCCCTAGTATCCACTATGTTCTGAGATTGATGTTGCTATGACTTTGCTATGCTTAATGCTTGTCACTAGGGCCCGAGTGCCATGATTTCAGATCTGAACCTATTATGTTTTCATGAATATATGTGAGTTCTTGATCCTATATTGCAAGTCTATAGTCACCTACTATGTGTTATGATCCGGCTACCCCAAAGTGACAATAATCGGGACCACTCCCGGTGATGACCATAGTTTGAGGAGTTCATGTATTCACTATGTGTTAATGCTTTGGTCCAGTACTCTATTAAAAGGAGGCCTTAATATCCCTTAGTTTCCGCTAGGACCCCGCTGCCACGGGAGGGTAGGACAAAAGATGTCATGCAAGTTCTTTTCCATAAGCACGTATGACTATATTCGGAATACATGCCTACATTACATTGATGAATTGAAGCTAGTTCTGTGTCACCCTAGGTTATGACTATTACATGATGAACCACATCCGGCATAATTCTCTATCGCCGATCCATTGCCTACGAGCTTTCCATATATTGTTCTTCGCTTATTTACTTTTCCGTTGCTATTGTTATCATAACTACAAAACACCAAAAATATTACTTTTGTTATCGTTACCTTTTGCTACCGTTACCACTACTATCATATTACTTTGCTACTAAACACTTTGCTACAGATATTAAGTTTCCAGGTGTGGTTGAATTGACAACTCAGCTGGTAATACTTGAGAATATTCTTTGGCTCCCCTTGTGTCGAGTCAATAAATTTGGGTTGAATACTCTACCCTCGAAAACTATTGCGATCCCCTATACTTTTCGGTTATCAGTGTGCTACCAAACGCCACAACATAACTGGGGGATTATAAAGATGCTCTACAGGTGTCTCCGATGGTGTTTGTTGAGGTTGCATAGATCGAGATTAGGATTTGTCACTCCGTGTATCGGAGAGGTATCTCTGGGTCCTCTCGGTAATGCACATCACCATGAGCCTTGCAAGCAATGTGACTAATGACTTAGTTACGGGATGATGCATTACGGAACGAGAAAAGAGACTTGCCGATAACGAGATTGAACTAGGTATGATGATACCGACGATTGAATCTTGGGCAAATAACATACCGATGACAAAGGGAATGGCATGTGTTGTTATGCGGTTTGACCGACAAAGATCTTTGTAGAATATGTAGGAACCAATATGAGCATCTAGGTTCCGCTATTGGTTATTGACCGGAGATGTGTCTCGGTCATGTCTACATAGTTCTCGAACCCGTAGGGTCCGCACGCTTAATGTTCGATGACGATTTGTATTATGATCTATGTGATTTGATGACCGAAGTTTGTTCGGAGTCCCAGATGAGATCACAGACATGACGAGGAGTCTCGAAATGGTTGAGAGGTAAAGATTCATATATTGGAAGGTTACATTCGGACACCGGAATGGTTTTGGGAAGTTTTGGATAAGTTTCGGAGTACCGGGGGTTACCGGACCCCCCCGGAAGTTAATGGGCCATCATGGGCCTTAGTGGAGGAGAGAGGGCCGGCCATGGAGGTGCCCCCCTTTCCAATCCGAATTGGACAAGGGGTGGGGGCGCCCCCCCCCCTTTCCCTCTCCTACTCCTTCTCTCTTCCCCCCTTTGCTACTCCGGAAAAGGAAAAAAGGGAGAGGGGAATCCTACTAGGACTAGGGAGTCCTAATAGGACTCCCCACACTTGGCGTGCCCCTAGGGGGTCGGCCTTCTCTCCTCCCCCCTTTATATACGGAGGCGGGGAGGGGGCACCCCAAAGGCACAACAGAAAATCTCTTAGCCGTGTGCGGTGCCCCCCTCCACAGTTTACCACCTCGGTCATATCGTCGTAGTGCTTACGCGAAGCCCTGCGCCAGTAACTTCATCATCACCATCTCCACACCATCGTGCTGACAGAACTCTCCCTCGGCCTCAACTGGATCAAGAGCTCGAGGGACGTCATCGTGCTGAACGTGTGCTGAACATGGAGGTGCCGTACGTTTGGTGCTTGGATCGGTTGGATCGTGAAGACGTTCGACTACATCAACCGCGTTACTAAATGCTTCCGCTTTCGGTCTACGAGGGTAGGTGGACACACTCTCCCCTCTCATTGCTATGCATCTCCTAGATAGATCTTGCGTGATCGTAGGAATTTTTTGAAATACTGCGTTCCCCAACAGTGGCATCCGAGCCAGGTCTGTGCGTAGATGTTATATGCACGAGTATAACACAAAGAGTTGTGGACGATAATAGTCATACTTCTTACCACCAATGTCTTACTTTGATTCGGCGGTATTGTTGGATGAAGCGGCCCGGACCAACATTACATGACCGCGTTCATGAGACTGGTTCTACCGATGTGCTTCGCACACAGATGGCTTGCGGGTGCCCGTTTCTCCAACTTTAGTTGAATCATGTTTGACTATGACCGGTCCTTGTTGAAGGTTAAAACATCACACTTGACGAAAAATTGTTGTGGTTTTGATGCGTAGGTAAGAATGGTTCTTGCTAGAAGCTCGTAGCAGCCACATAAAACTTGCAACAACAAAGTATAGGACGTCTAACTTGTTTTTGCAGGGCATGTTGTGATGTGATATGGTCAAGACGTGATCAGATGTAAATTGTTGTATGAGGTGATCATGTTTTGTAAAAGTTATCGGCAACTGGCAGGAGCCTTATGGTTGTTGCTTTATTATATGAAATGCAATCACCATGTAATTGCTTTACTTTATCACTAAGCGGTAGCGATAGTCGTAGAAGCAATAGTTGGCAAGACAACAACGATGCTATGATGGAGATCAAGGTGTCAAGCCGGTGATGATGGAGATCATGACGTTGCTTTGGAGATGTAGATCAAAGGCACACGATGATGATGGCCATATCATGTCACATATAATGATTGCATGTGATGTTTATCCTTTATGCATCTTATTTTGCTTAGTACGGCGGTAGCATTATAAGATGATCCCTCACTAAATTTCAAGGTACAAGTGTTCTCCCTGAGTATGCATTGTTGCTACAGTTCGTCGTGCCGAGACACCACGTGATGATTGGGTGTGATAAGCTCTACGTTCACATACAATGGGTGCAAGCCAGTTTTGCACGTGCAGCATACTTGGGTTAAACTTGACGAGCCTAGCATATGCAGATATGGCCTCGGAACACTGAGACCGAAAGGTTGAACGTGAATCATATAGTAGATATGATCAACATAGTGATGTTCACCATTGAAAACTACTCCATCTCACGTGATGATCGGACATGGTTTAGTTGATATGGATCACGTGATCATTTAGATGACTAGCGGGTTGTCTATCTAAGTGGGAGTTCTTAAGTAATATGATTAATTGAACTTTAATTTATCATGAACTTAGTACCTGATAGTATTTGCAGGTCTATGTTGTTGTAGATCAATGGCCCGTGCTACCGTTCCCTTGAATTTTAATGTGTTCCTAGATAAAGCTAAGTTGAAAGATGATGGTAGCAACTACACGGACTGGGTCCATAACTTGAGGATTATCCTCATTGCTGCACAGAAGAATTACGTCCTGGAAGCACTACTAGGTTCAAGACCCGCTGCAGGAGCAACGCCAGACGTTGTGAACTTTGGCAGAGCAAAGCTGATGACTACTCGATAGTTCAGTGTGCCATGCTTTACGACTTAGAATTGGGACTTCAAAGATGTTTTGAAAGTCATGGAGCATATGAGATGTTCCAGGAGTTGAAGTTAATATTTTAAGCAAATACCTGAATTGAGAGATATGAAGTCTCCAATAAGTTTTATAGCTGCAAGATGCAGGAGAATAGTTTTGTTAGTGAACATATACTCAGAATGTCTGGGTACCACAACCACTTGACTCAACTGGGAGTTAATCTTCCTGATGATAGTATCATTGACAGAGTTCTTCAATCACTGCCACCAAGCTACAAAAGCTTCAAGATGCTAAAGGCTGCGGAGGTAGAAATCAAGAAGGAGCATCAAGTGTTGATGGTTAACCACTAGTTTCAAGAAAAAGGGCAAAGGGAAGAAGGGGAACTTCAAGAAGAACGGCAAGCAATTTGTTGCTCAAGTGAAGAAGCCCAAGTCTAGACCTAAGCCTGAGACTGAGTGCTTCTACTGCAAAGGGATTGGACACTGGAAGCGGAACTGCCCCAAGTATTTGGTGGATAAGAAGGATGGCAAACTGAAAGGTATATTTGATATACATGTTATTGATCTGTACCTTACTAATGCTTGTAGTAGTGCCTGGGTATTTGATACTAGTTCTGTTGCTCATATTTGCAACTCGAAACAGGGGCTACGGATTAAATGAATATTGGCTAAGGACTAGGTGACGATGCGCGTGGGAAATGGTTCCAAAGTCGATGTGATCGCCGTCGGTGTGCTACATCTACATCTACTGTCGAGATTAGTTTTAGACCTAAATAATTGTTATTTGGCGCCAGCGTTGAGCATGAACATTAAATCTAGATCTTGTTTGATGCGAGACGGTTATTCATTTAAATCAGAGAATAATGGTTGTTCTATTTGTATGAGTAATATCTTTTATGGTCATGCACCCTTGATGAGTGGTCTATTTTTGCTGAATCTCAATTGAAGTGATACACATATTCCTAATATTGAAGCCAAAAGATACAAGGTTAATAATGATAGTGCAACTTATTTGTGGCACTACCGTTTAGGTCATATTTGTGTAAAGCGCATGAAGAAACTCCATGCTGATGGGCTTTTGGAATCACTTGATTATGAATCACTTGATGCTTGCGAACCATGCCTTATGGGAAAGATGACTAAGACTCCATTCTCCAGAACAATGGGGCAAGCAATTGACTTATTGGAAATAATACATGCTGATGTGTGCGGTCCAATGAGTGTTGAGGCTCGCGGCGGGTATCGTTAATTTCTAACCTTCAAAGATGATTTGAGCAGATATGGGTATATCTACTTGATGAAAGATAAGTCTGAAACATTTGAAAAGTTCAAAGAATTTCAGAGTGAAGTAGAAAATCATTGTAACAAGAAAATAAAGTTTCTACGATCTGATTGTGGAGGTGAATATTTGAGTTATGAGTTTGGTCTTCATTTGAAACAATGTGGAATAGTTTCGCAACTCACGCCACCTAGAACACCACAGCGTAATGGTGCCTCCGAACGTCGTAACCATACTTTATTATATATGGTGCGATCTATGATGTCTCTTACTGATTTACCGCTATCATTTTGGGGTTATGCTTTAGAGACGACTGCATTCACGTTAAATAGGGCACCATCTAAATCCATTGAGACGACACCATATGAACTATGGTTTGGCAAGAAACCTAAGCTGTCGTTTCTTAAAGTTTGGGGCTGCGATGCTTATGTGAAAAAGCTTCAACCTGATAAGCTCAAACCCAAATCGGAGAAATGTGTCTTCATAGGATACCCAAATGAGACTGTTGGGTACACCTTCTATCACAGATCCGAAGGCAAGATATTCATTGCTAAGAATGGATCCTTTCTAGAGAAGGAGTTTCTCTTGAAATACGTGAGTGGGAGGAAAGTAGAACTTGATGAGGTAATTGTACCTTCTCTCGAATTGGAAAGTAGTTCATCATAGCAATCAGTTCCAGTGATTCCTACACCAATCAATGAGGAAGCTAATGATAATGATCATGAAACTTCTGATCAAGTTACTACCGAACCTCGTAGGTCAACCAGAGGACGATTCGCACCAGTGGTACGGTAATCCTGTTCTGGAGGTCATGTTACTTGACCATGATGAACCTACAAACTATGAAGAAGTGATGATGAGCCTAGATTCAGTGAAATGGTTTGAGGCCATGAAATCTAAGATGGGATCCATGTAAGGGAACAAAGTGTGCACTTTTGTTGACTTGCCGATGATCGGCAAGCAATAGAGAATAAATGGATCTTCAAGAAGAAGACTGACGCTGACGGCAATGTTAATGTCTACAAAGCTCGACTTGTTGCGAAAGGTTTTCGACAAGTTCAAGGGGTTGACTACTATGAGACCTTCTCACCCGTAGCGATGCTTAAGTCTGTCCGAATCATGTTAGCAATTGCCGCATTTTACGATTATGAAATTTGGCAAATGGATGTCAAAACTGCATTCCTTAATGGATATCTTAAAGAAGAGTTGTATATGATGCAACCAGAAGGTTTTGTCAATCCTAAAGGTGCTAACAAAGTGTGCAAGCTCTAGCAATCCATTTATGGACTGGTGCAAGCCTCTCGGAGTTGGAATATATGCTTTGATAGTGTGATCAAAGCATATGGTTTTATACAGACTTTTGGAGAAGCATGTATTTACAAGAAAGTGAGTGGGAGCTCTGTAGCATTTCTAATATTATATATGGATGACATATTGTTGATTGGAAATAATACATAATTTTTGGATAGCATAAAAGGATACTTGAATAAGATTTTTTCAATGAAAGACCTCGGTGAAGCTGCTTATATATTGGGCATCAAGATCTTTAGAGATAGATCAATATGCTTAATTGGACTTTCACAAAGCACATACCTTGATAAAGTTTCGAAGAAGTTCAAAATGGACCAGTCAAAGAAAGGGTTCGTACCTATGTTACAAGGTGTGAGTTGAGTCAGAATCAATGCCCGACCACTATAGAAGATAGAGAGAAAATGAAAGGCATTCCCTATGCCTCAGCCGTAGGTTCTATCATGTATGCAATGTTGTGTACTAGACCTGATGTGTGCCTTGCTGTAAGTTTCGCAGGGAGGTACCAAAGTAATCCAAGAGTGGATTACCGGACAACGGTCAAGAACACCCTAAAATACCTGAAAAGGACTAAGGATATGTTTCTCATTTATGGAGGTGACAAAGAGCTTGTCGTAAACGGTTACGTCGATGCAAGCTTTGACACTGATCCTGATGACTTTAAGTCACAAACCGGATACGTGTTTATATTGAATGGTGGAGCTATCAATTGGTGCAGTTCCAAGCAGAGCGTCATGGCGGGATCTATGTGTGAAGCGGAGTACATAGCTGCTCCGGAAGCAACAAATGAAGGAGTCTGGATGAAGGAGTTCATATCCGATCTAGGTGTAATACCTAGTTCATCGGGTCCAATGAAAATCTTTTGTGACAATACTGGAGCAATTGCCTTGGTGAAGGAATCCAGATTTCACAAGAGAACCAAACACATCAAGAGACGCTTCAATTCCATCTGCGATCAAGTCAAGGAGGGAGATATAGAGATTTGCAAGATACATATGGATCTGAATGTTGCAGACCCATTGACTAAGCCTCTCTCACGAGCAAAACATGATCATCACCAAGACTCCATGGGTGTTAGAATCATTACTATGTAATTTAGATTATTGACTCTAGTACAAGTGGGAGACTGAAGGAAATATGCCCTAGAGGCAATAATAAAGTTGTTATTTATATTTCCTTATATCATGATAAATGTTTATTATTCATGCTAGAATTGTATTAACCGGAAACTTAGTACATGTGTGAATACATAGACAAACAGAGTGTCCCTAGTATGCCTCTACTTGACTAGCTCATTAATCAAAGATGGATAAGTTTCCTGACCATAGGCATGTGTTGTCATTTGATGAACGGGATCACATCATTAGAGAATGATGTGATGGACAAGACCCATCCGCTTAGCTTAGCATAATGATCGTTTAGTTTTATTGCTATTGCTTTCTTCATGACTTATACATGTTCCTCTAAGGCTCTGTCTATGAGATTATGCAACTCTCGAATACCGGAGGAACACCTTGTGTGCTATCAAATGTCACAATGTAACTGGGTGATTATAAAGATGCTCTACAGGTGTCTCCGATGGTGTTTGTTGAGTTGGCATAGATCGAGATTAGGATTTGTCACTCCGTGTATCGGAGAGGTATCTCTGGGCCCTCTTGGTAATGCACATCACTATGAGCCTTGCAAGCAATGTGACTAATCAGTTAGTTACAGGATGATGCATTACGGAACGAGTAAAGAGACTTGCCAGTAACGAGATTTAACTAGGTATGATGATACCGACGATCGTATCTCGGGCAAGTAACATACCGATGACAAAGGGAATGACGTATGTTGTTATGCGGTTTCACCGATAAAGATCTTCATAGAATATGTAGGAACCAATATGAGCATCTAGGTTCCGCTATTGGTTATTGACCGGAGATGCGTCTCGGTCATGTCTACATAGTTATCGAACCCATAGGGCCCGCACGCTTAACGTTCGATGACGATTTGTATTATGAGTTATGTGATTTGATGACCGAAGTTTGTTCGGAGTCCCAGATGAGATCACCGAACATGATGAGGAGTCTCAAAATGGTCAAGAGGTAAAGATTCATATATTGGAAGGTTACATTCGGACACCGGAATGGTTT